>NC_084794.1:208951669-209251669 GCF_963169125.1 Humulus lupulus | reverse complement strand
AACAATATAAAGATGGTCTCAATTTGAGGTGTACAACTCCAGAAATGTTGATTTTACTATAGGTGAGTTTAGAGTTACGAGATTTAGGGAGTTAGAAGTTAGAATTTTATTTTTATTTTTTTTATTTTTGTTTTTAATTTTTAAATCAAGCTTTGACTCCTTAAACCTCTCTCTGAAAAATTTGACCAAGTCCTAAGCCTTTGACTGAAGAATATTCAAATATTTTCAATTAAATTTATTTATTTTATTCAAAGCCAAAAAGAAGATCTTTATTCCTAGAACTCTAGAAATAGGAGTTAGAACCGAGCCCTTTCACTTACTCTTCAGCTGTGATCATACTCTAAGGTGTTAGTGAGAACATAAGAGTGATACACTTGGGTGGGAAAGGAAAAAAAACTTTGCCATTCTTAAGCTTTATAAAATACCTGGGAAGTGAAGTTTAGTATATTTCGGTATTGGAGTTACACCAATCCACAAGGTCAACTAAAGTACTCTTATTCTTTAAGTTCAATCCTTTAAAACTCTTTAGTTTCTTTAGTCATTTTATTCAAATCCTAACTTGTGATATTGGTTTTGATTAGGCTCTTGAAACTTAAAGATCTTTCTTGGTAAGTTTCGTCTTGAATGTTTACTTTCCACATTTATTCTTTACTCTTTAGAAATACTCACCATTCTATTGTTGGTTTTAGGAGTGTTCCACATTTATTATTTACTCTTTAGAAATACTCACCATTTGTCACAATTTTATTTATTTGTGGAATAGGTTGTTATTTAGATAATTAAATAGATTTTTCGTAACTTTAGGGTATTATAACTTCCGACCTATTTTTGACTCAGTTATGCTATGAATTTCGAAAAATAGTATTTCTAGAAAGTTTTAGATAATTGAATTATATTTCTAACGGTATAAAGATGGTCTAAATCGGAGTTGTATAACTCCAGTTATATTAATTTTACTATAGGTGATTTTAGAGTTATGAGATTGAAGAAGTTAGAAGTTAGGATTCTATCATTTATTTATTTTTTAAAAAAAAAACCAACTTTTACTCCTTAGACCAACCGCTGATAGTTTTGACTGAGTCTTCAGCCTCTGATTGACGAATATTCAAATATCTTCAATAAAATTCATTATTTTTATTCAAGCCAAAAATAAGATTTTTATTCCTAGAACTCTATAAATAGGACTTAGGACCTAGCCCTTTAACTTGCTTGTTATCCCAAAAATTTGAAAAGAATGATGTGGCCATAAAATTAACACATGGCATGAGTTAGTTAGGTGATCTGGCCTAGCAATAGCCCAATACATCAGTTAAGAAGTTGGACTGCTTGAGGGATGCATAGTCAAGTCAAATACACCCGACCGAGGAGAATATTTGGTCTAAGGGTTGCTTGGCTCAGACCCCAGTTTAAAGACCCAATTGATTTGTTTAAATCCAAGTTTAAGGAGCTCAACGGAGGGGTATGGATTTTGGTTCGAGGGATAAAGGTAGGAGGTCCGATCGAACTTTAGCTTGGGAGCCTCTCAAGCATTTGGTTCGATTATGTCCGAGGTAAGAAGGCTAAGGGAAAGAGGTCCCATGCAAGCCAAGGATTGGGACTTAGATTTCAGTCAAAGGAAAACCACATCATGTCCGATCGGGCATAGGTGAAGATGGCAAGGAGAGAGATGCCTCGGACTTGTCCGAGGTGAAGTGCCAGTCAGGGTGGCTCGGACCACTTTGGTCCGAGGAAAAGGACATCATGTCCGATCGGACATGCCATGGGAGAGATGCCTTGGACTTGTCCGAGGAGAAGTACAAGGTAGGGTGCCTCGGACCACTTTTGTGACAGTCAGAATCCCGTGATCTGTAAGGGGAAAGACCGGGTAAGCTGTGCAATCCCACACCGCCTAGGGAAGGTCAATTGTAATGATTCTAAGACTGTGTAGGTATGGGACTACACAGTTGAAGAGGGCTTAAATGGATTGATGGGTACTACCTATATCAGGAAGATGCATCTTCTTTTCGGTAGCCCATCACTTGAGAACTCCATGGTTAAGCGTGCTTGGCCTGGAGTAATCTAGGGATGGGTGACCTCCTGGGAAGTTTTCCCAGGAAGTGTGCAAGTGAGGACAAAGCACGCTGGAAAGATTTGTCTTGGTTTGTAGGGCTAGTCGTCATTCCAGAAAGCAGCCATAGTGATGTGGGGCATCACATTTTGGTATCAGAGCAATGCCATGGTTTATGTGTTCCTGAAGACAAGCTGGGCATGTACACTCATCACTGAAGATAGCTTCACTCAAGGAATGGTAACTATTTTTGTAGTTATGTGCTTAGCTGCTTAAATAGATTGTGAATGCTTTACCTGCACATTGCATTAGGGAGCATGAGATTCTGATAGAGCTTGGCTCTTGACTATTTGACTATATGCTCCATGAATATGTTTATTAACATGATCATTTGATTACCTGCTCCATGATTACATAATTGTGATATTTGCATGCTTGAGTTGAGGCATGGTGTGAATGTTGGAAGAGCAGGGATTTGATTGTTGTAAGAATGCCATGGGAATGTTTATAGCACCGCAGCGATTTATGAATATGGTGTGGTAAGATTGATTCCGTGGGGGGAAAACTCATGATATGCTCATTGTGGCTAATGGGTCAAGTTATTGACTGCAGAACAGGTTTATAGCCAAGGCGGATATGAGGCCTGGTGGTGGTTATTCAGAGGCTGGGAGTTTCAGCCAGGGGTTGAGTTCCTCATCTACCCCTCAGAGTTTTCAACAGATAATCACAGATTTGCAATCAAGATTGCAGAGGCATGAGGAAGAGATTAGGTGTCTGAAGCAACGGCAGAATCTGTTGAGAAGCACCTCTTCCTATGTTGTGTCAGGAATGGCACCAGGTTTGGCTCAGCCTAGGGTTGAAAGCAGATGGGAATTTCTTTGTGGAAGATTTCAGGAATATTACCCTCCAGTCTTTGAGGGAGGCCTAGATCCATTCAGAGCTGAGCAATGGATGGGCATGGTCAGTTCCATTCTTGATAGTATGGGGCTGGTAGGTCACGATAGGGTGATCTGTGCGACATATGTATTGCGGGATGATGCTCAGACATGGTGGGAAGTGATATCCCAGACACGAGACACAGCTGTGATGGATTGGAAAGAGTTTAGGCAGCTGTTTAATGAAAAGTATTACTGTAATGTGGCTAAGGCTGCCAAGATGAATGTGTTTCTGAATCTCGTTCAGGGAAAGGCATCAGTATCCGAGTATGTTAATAAATTTAATGGGTTGGCCAAGTTTGCTTTAGACATGGTACCCACAGATGTGGCTCGGAAGGAAAGGTTTGTTCAAGGATTGAATCCTGGTATAGCTCAGGGCATTAGAGTTGCCCCAGTGCATGAAGTCTCTACCTATGCTCAGGTGGTAGAAAGGGCTCTTGCTGTTGAGAGCATCAGAAATGAGGAAAGGAGTGCCACGAGGCATGGAGCTCATATAGTGGTTTCTCCATCTATTGTAGCAAGCAACAAGAAAAGTTGGAAACCTTACCCAGAGTGCGCTCGGTGCAAGAGGCATCATCTGGGGGAATGCCGAGCAAGGTCATGTTTTGCTTGTGACATGGTTGGACATTTTAAGAAGAACTGCCCAAGACTAAGAGAGTTTGAGCAAAAGAGGATAGACAGCTCGACTCCAGCTCGAGTGTTTATTCCAGAGCAATCAGAGTCTGGGACTGAGACTAGCTCCTCAAGAGTGGCAGGTCGGTTTTCTAGTTTTATTTCTGAGTTATGTTGATTGGCTTTGGTGCCATGCTGTTCCTTTGTTTGTTGCATATAGAGAGGCATAAAATTGATATGATGATCACATGGTTGTGTTGTGATGGGAACATAGTATGGAATTGACAACTTAAAAGATAAGTTGGGTTATGGAAGGACCCCTCAGTAGTTGAGTAGAGCTGGTTATGACTGGCTTGGATGTGGTCTGAGACTAGAAAGCCTTGAGGCAGTTGGTGATGTGCATAGCTTTGGTATGCTGGTGATATCTGTGTGGAGAGCTAGAGTTTTATGGCAGAGTGGTGCATAGACCTCTTAGCTAGTGCGATGGATACCACTTGGGTTGTGTCAGTGGGATCAGGACAGGCTGGACTAGTCTGTGAGTTCCTGAATGTGTTTTCAGGGGATTTGTCAGGGTTTCTGTTATATGAAGAGATAAAATGGTGGTTTGATTAGTACCAGGGATAGAGTTGAATTGAGAGCATTGTATTGAATGGCTTAGTAGAGTTGTAAGAACTCGAGGCTTAGATACTGAGTGAGAAGGAATTCTCAAGAGTTGATCTTTGATCTGTTTAGTACAAGTTAGGGATCAAGGAAAAAGAATATGCAAAAGGCTGTGTTTTTAATAGATAAAGGGCACTAGGAGGTGCTGGATTGTAGTTTGAGAATTTGTTTTACGCTAAGTGTTTATGGATCAGATGAATAGAGCGTTCAGGGGGTTATTTGAGTGGAACTCGCAATCGTCTGGGACGATGATATTGTGATGTATTCTTTGTGGAACTTGCTAAGGTCGAGGGACGCCTTAGAAGGCATGAGTGTCCTTGGATGGGCATGGCATTATATGTGTTTTGTGGAAAGAGTTATGAGTTCCTTTATACAGATCAGAATCAATTGATAGGTTGTTATGACACCTCAGTGATACAGAGAAGAGATTGCTTATGTAACACGATGGTAAAAGAATTTGATTAGAACTAGACTGGTGTTTCTGGTGGAGCAATGGCCAGTTCTGTGCTTGAGATTATTATCTCAGAGGAACTAAAAGGAAAGATGACTAAGTGACTCTCAGATGAGAAAGATTGAATGGAAATCCTAGCTGGACTAGCTAGGGGTGATACAGTATCAGATATGAATCTATTGTGATACAAGGGTCATGAGGATCAGACTTGGGGTATGATGGACACTGGGATTAATTGGGAGATTCTGGATGAATCTCATGTTACTTTCTGATTCTCTTCGTTCAGGCATCATGTCAGTGTACCAGAGTGTGAAAGTTTTACGATGATGGCCTGAGATGAAGAGGGGCATAATGGAACGTGTGGTTGAGTCCTTAACCTGTTAATAGGTTCAGACAGGGTATCAGGGATCAGTAAGGTTACTGTAGCCTTTTAGTATTGTATAATAGAAATAAGAAAGCATCGCGATGGGTTTCGCGATGGGGCTACCCAGGAAGGTGGGTCAGCATGATTGACTTGGGACCTTTTGGACCAGTGTTGTGAGTAAGATTCTCTTTGGTTATAAGAATAAGTTATAGGTAACACAGTGGATTAGTGTTCAGATCTCTTTGTGAGAGAGATAGTGTGCCTTCTTGAGAATTAAAGGCTTATCTTATTAGATGAAGACTTTATTGTTACATTCAGGTTATGGAAGAGTGAGGGAAGGCGATGAATATATAGATGGAACTCAGTACGGTTCATTGTTCTCAGACTGATGATAATCAGAGAGAGAATTGTCCAGAGTTGAAAAGTACCTTATGAGATAAGGTATGGTGGAATATGTTCGTCACCCTTTCATTGGAGTGAAGTGGGTGAGATGTAATATCTGGATCATGTGATGGTTCAGGGGACCATAGAGGTTATTAGAGATTGGAGCGTGGATGCTCACTTCTCAAACTGAATGAAAAAGTGTTACTGAATTGAAAGCAGAAACATGGAAGTCCAAGTAGGGAGTTGTGTCTTCCTAAAGAATCATCATGGCAAGGGGTGATGAGTAAAGGCAAGTTGAGCCTAGATTAGTATGACAGTTTGAGTCCTGGACAGGACTGGTCAGATTATCTTTTGCTGGACCATAGTTTTGGTTCTGATGGTTGTACATTGTGTTATGCATTTCCATGCAGTGGACATGGGTTGAAAGAACTCATAAGTTGAGGTATGAGGTTCTGGGGAACAAAGTGTACCTTGATTTAAGGTATGTTGCAGAAACAGTGAGGTCAAGAGAATGACCTGGGAAACTGGAATCAGTTATGCGGAATTCATAGTCCGGGCTATTCAGATAAATTTCGAGGACGAAATTTCTGTAAGGAGGGGATAGTTGTAATGCCCCAAATTTCCTAATAAGGTTTAGGACCTTGATTAGGAGGCCGGGAGGGCCATAATTGCTTTATTATGCTATTTAATGATAGTATGCATGTTTAGGTGTATTAAATATGCATGTGAACCCATTTGTGATTGATTGGGTGATTTTCATATTTTGGCCATTTCGGGCATTTTTGGCATATATGTGAAATGGGCGTGGTGCTTTGTTATTATCTGGTTATGCCAGGGTTACCCAGCACAAGAAGATCCTAGGAGGTAAGCTAGTGGGAAAGTCACAACGGGATTTAAGCTTGACTTGGAGTAAGTCAAGGGGTATTTATAGCATTACCGGGTTATTGGGTAATGGGAATTAACATTTGGTGATAAATTGGGAGTTAGTAAGACCATGGGGAAATTCTGGAAGTTTTGGCTATAATGTCCCCGGGGGTGTTTTCGGGACCCTGAGCATTAGGTTTTATTGGAAGCTACTTAAGCTTGAAGTAACCTTTTAAGGAAATAAAAAAGAACGTTATGTACGTTCTCTCTCCCTAAAGTTCCCTTTTCGTTCCCGATCGCATTTTCGAAGGTATCTTGAGTTCTAGGACTCGGAATCAAGCAAGGATCGAGGCATAGAAATCCTAAGGAGAATTAGAAGCTTATTAGCCAGAGGATTTAGTTGGAAACAACTCAATCGGAGGTAATTCAAGTTTAAGTTTTAAGTTTTTAAAAGTTTTTAAGCTTGAATTGAGCTTTGTGAATCGTTGAGCTTTTAGGTTGTTTGAACCTCGGGTTTTGGTGGTTTTGGACCATTGGGGAGTTTGGGAACTTTGATTTAATGATTTGGGAATGTTTAGACATGTTTTTGGGAGGTTTTAAAAGGTTAAAACGAAGGAAAAATGGCGACCCCGAAGTTGGGTCGTGGCCCTGTTCTTGGGCGCCGCGGCCCTTGCTCGAAGAAGCAGGTGCCAGGATTTGGCCTTGCTGGGCGCCGCAGCCCTTGATGGTGGGCGTTGCGGCCCTTGCCTCAGAGAACCCTGGGGGCCACGGCCCAAGGTGCTAGGGCCACAGCCCTTGCCCTGTTTTCACCCCGTTTGCTCGTTTTGACCCCGGAAACATGGTTTTGGGCCTCGGGATCATTCCTACTACCCGGATTAGTGAGGATTGATGTCTTGGAGGCTAAGTGTTAGTTCAAGGGTTGGTTTTAGAACTTGAACTCATTGGATCACCATTTGTGGTTTTGACTAGGTTTACACTAGAGGCTTGGATCAGGATCGCGCTTGTGGCTCATTTGTTGGTAACCTGTGCTTGGATCTAAGGTAAGAAAACTGCACCCCATATGTGACATGCATGTTTATGATTGATGCATGTTGAATGTTTAAATGTAAACATTGATAGCATAATGAATGCTTGGCAATCTTGCCCATTTGCATATGATTATTGTCAAGGCATGCTCGATGATTAAATGTGATGCATGTGATGCACAAGAAACATGTGATTAGGGCATGCCATGAATGATGAATATGAGATTGGTCAGAGCTTGAGTCTCTGAGTTTGTGCATGATCATAATTATGCTAGCAACTGTTTAGTAAGCATGCTGAATGCCCTGTCCTTGAATAATTGGCATATGTTACACATTGATAGCATTGCTTACTTGTGCATGGTACTGACTAATTAGTCAGAATTGGCAAAGGTGTTAGTATCAACTGTGAAGCTGTGACTTATTAGTCAGGTTCGGCAGTGGTACTGGGCACTGATCATGTTGAGCTGACTTATTAGTCAGGACGGCCTTAGCGTGTGTCACGCAAGCCAACAAGATTTGATCAAATCGATTATCAGCATTGAATGGCTCAAAGAGCATTAATGCCAGACCGACCCCGAGGGTCGATGAATGAAATAAGCGCTTGGAGGCTAGTGGCTCACTCAGCAGCCACTCTCCCATTTGAATTAGTGACATGCATGGCAGTCACTCAGTGCGGTTTACCAGAACCCGTTGGAGGCTAGTGGCTTACTCAGCAGCCACTCTCCCCACTCTCCCATTTAAATTAGTGACGTGCTTGTCAGTCACTCAGTAAGGTTTACCAGAACCTATTGAAGGTTAGAGGCTTACCCAACAGCCACCCTTCCATTTGAATTAGTGACTCGCTTGTCGGTCACTCAGCGTGGTTTATCGGAACCTCAAGTGTTGCGACACTCAATTGATGAATATTATAAGCGCTTGAAGGCTAGTGGCTAACCTAGCAGCCACTCTTCCATCTGGTTAGTGACTTGTTTGGCAGTCACTCATCTGATTAGGATTGACTTGATAGTCCTCCAATCAGAAGGCCAGGATTTCTTATCCTGGATACCCCAGCATCTGTTTGAACTCATTTGCATGCTGAATAGAGCTATGATAGCTAGGCATGCCAGATATGATTCGATATCATGATATGACCGTTTATGAGCATATGAGTTTTCTTGCTGGGCTTCGGCTCACGGGTGCTTTGTGGTGCAGGTAAAGGCAAAAGGAAGCTGGACCATCCTTGAGTTGGAGAGCTTAGGTGATGACGTGTACATATGCAGCTGCTCGACCAATACTTGGGCGAGGTTTGAATGTGGAACTAGGGCTGAACCCTGTTTTGCCACTTAGTACGACTTGTTGTAAATAATCTTTTGTAATAAACTCTGAAATTATATTTTTGGGAACCCAATGTATACAGTAAACGTTCTAGTGAAACGTTATATCTTAACCAAATTTTTTAACCCCTAAACCGCTAATCACACTTAGTTACACGTTTATGGCCAAATGACTCGATTAGCGAGTTTAGCACTGTTTGCAATGTGCACTGTAGCGGTCCCTGGAGTTGGGGCGTTACAATTTTGGTATCAGAGCCTTGACCCAGCCGGAAGTGTGGCCGACGAGGACGTCGGGCCCGTAAGGGGGGGTGATTGTGACAGTCAGAATCCCGTGATCCGTAAGGGGAAAGACCGGGTACGCTGTGCAATCCCACACCGCCTGGGGAAGGTCAAGTGTAATGATTCTAAGACTGTGTAGGTATGGGACTACACAGTTGAAGAGGGCTTAAATGGATTGATGGGTACTACCTATATCAAGAAGATGAATCTTCTTTTCGGTAGCCCATCACTTGAGAACTCCATGGTTAAGCGTGCTTGGCCTGGAGTAATCTAGGGATGGGTGACCTCCTGGGAAGTTTTCCCAGGAAGTGTGCAAGTGAGGACAAAGCACGCTGGAAAGATTTATCTTGGTTTGTAGGGCTAGTCGTCATTCCAGAAAGCAGCCATAGTGATGTGGGGCGTCACAACTTTGGTCCGAGGAGAAGGCATGAAAAGGATAGCTCGGACCACCTTGGTCCGAGGAGAAGACTACAAGGTCCGATCGGACCTTGATTGAAGGAAATAGGCTCGGGTTTGACCGAGGTGAAATGCTAAAGAGGATGGTTCGGACCACATAAGACTGAAGAGAAGGCCATCATGTCCGATCGGACACGACATGGGGGAAGTTACCTCGGACTTACTCGAGGTAAGGTGCAAAAGAAGTTGGCTCGGACCACCTTGGTCCGAGGAGAGCCAAACTTGCATGGCCTTTGGTCCAAGAAGACTCATGCGTTTACCACCTTTGGTCCACGGAAAGCTCGAAGGAGTAATCAATATGCATGTGAGACTACGTAAAACTCCCCGAAACGACTTCAGTGAGAATTGGTCTAGGCACCCGGGAATCTCTCACTCCTCACTCGAATTTAGGGATTAGTTGTATTTTAAACATTTATTGTAATATAGATATAAGGTGAATAATAAAATATCCCTATCTAAGGGGGATATCAGTTGAGAATCCCAGGCCTATAAATAGAGGGTTGGGAGGATCGTAAAAGGACTTTTGGCAAATTAAGAGAAAATCAGTGTTCTAGAGAGAGAAAGTGTGTTTTTCTGGAGAGAACCCATTTTTGTATTCTGGAATATTTGCACTGAAGAAACTCAGTTGACACTGGTTCATCTGATCTTAAGTGCGAATACAGTAATAAAATCTCTAAGTGGATTAGGCTATTACCGACTATCGGGGCTGAACCACTATAAAGATCTCGTGTTATTTATTTTCATTGATTAAACTGTCTATTGTCGTTTATATTCTCTTGAAGGCTTGTCGTATTTGACGTTCTCACGTCGTTGGCTAAAATCACAGTCAACATTTTGGTGCTTTCATTGAGAGCCTGAAGAGAAGAACGGATAGTCCCTGAAACAATATGGCGCCTAAGAACACCACCGCAGCCTCCAAGAGGGTTAGCACCTCTAAGGAACATGCCAGGTCAGAGGGTCCCAGCGTTCAAAATCGTGAGAATGAGCCTAGGGTCATGCTCGAGGATGTAGCTCCTGAAGTTGAGGAGCTCCAGAAGACCATGAGCGTGTTCCAGGAGGAACTAGCCCAGTTCAATGCTAGCCAGGAGGCCTTTGCTGAGGAAATGGCCAAGTAGAGATGGGATATGGACGCTAGGAGCGAGGAGATCCGTCGACAGCAAGAGGAGGCCGACAGGCGACATCGCGAAGCTGCACTTGCTTTGGAGGCAGCTACGCAATTGACCCGAGCCAATGCTCAAGCTGCGCTTGGGGTGACACCCACCCCAGAGGCAAGGACCACAGAGGTTGGTCATAAGAAAACTGATAGGCCAGGCAGGAATGGTGGTAAGCCACCTGGTCATGAGGAAGAGGGAGTCTGATCGCGCACTGCCTCAACCTAGAGGGGGAACTCCAAGACCCCCTCAAGGAGCCACAGATCAGAGACTTCCAGGTCAGGGAGTGATAAGTCAAGCAATAAGAAAACACCTTTTGAGCAGGGGCACAACAAAGCTCTTCGTGGCAAAGAGACTTCCCACTTCAAAGATGGACATGGGCGTGATGAAGCTGATAGTCACCACACCAACCAGTCGAAGGAGAAGAATAATAGTCGACGAGGAGGAGAGGATCAACCGGCTCAAACGGGGAAGCCACCACGGCATCCCAACCAGCGTAATGGCAAAGAGCACGCTCCACCTAGTAGACCTTCTGAGAAAACTCGGAGTATGGTGTTCGACCGGTTGGGAAAGAACACTGCTCAGAAGGACCTAAGGGACGTCATTGATGACAGAAGGAGGACCGTTCCGGTCGAAGGGCAGGAGCCAATCCGTCCTACCAGTCGAGTAGAAATACTCGATGACGGTACGCCAGATATGAGTGCCCGACCAAGCGGTCCCGAGGGTGCGTCCCCAGCAGTGGCCCCAGGCATCCAAGCTCAGCTTGATGCTTTGACGGCGGCAGTACAAAGTTTGTCAAAACAACCAGTTATAGATCCGGTAGACCACAGAAGTGGTAGCCCTTTTTGTGCTAGAATAAGAGCAGCCCAAGCACCAAGAAAATACAAAGCGCCAGTATTGCCAGTTTATACAGAAAAGGCAGACCCGGTGAGACACGTTGGAAAGTTCGAAGATCAGATGGAGCTGCTTGGGGTGAGTGATGACTACCGCTGCAGAGTCTTCCCCACCACCTTGTCAGACACTGCCCAGGAGTGGTACTGGAAGTTCAAACCCGACTCCATCACCTCTTGGGAGAGCTTTAGGAAGGAGTTCTGTAGGCAGTTCAGTACTGCCCGAACCCCTCCTGTTTATGCCAACAACTTGGTGGACATTAGGCAGGGTAAAGATGAGTCTCTTAAGAACTACATTCAAAGGTTTATGAGAGAAGCCAATCGGGCTACCACAGTTGGAGATGAAGGGAAAATGGTAGCAATCTCTTTCGGTATTATTTATCGAAGTCCTTTGTGGGACAGCATCCACCGCGATCCAATTTCAACTTTACAGCAGTTTCTGGACCGGGCAGATAAGTACATGAAGTTGGATGATGCCATTGAGAAAGGAGAGAATGGGTTGAACAACCCAAGTGGATCAGATGATACTCCAAAGGATAGCGGAAATGATCAAGGCGGTAGTAAGAAGCGTGGGAATAACGGGTATGACCGCCGCAATGAGAAAAAGGCTAAGTCGGGATCGAATGATAAGCCAACAAAGTATGAACCTCGATTCACCAACTACACCACTCTTTCAGTGACCCGAGCAGAGATCTATCTAGCCAGTCATCAGGAGGTCCCTTACCGGAGACCCCCACCAATCAAGAAGGAAATGAGTAAGAGGGATAAGAACAAGTTCTGTCGTTTCCATGGAGATTATGGTCACGACACGAATGAGTGTAATCACCTTAAGGATGAGATAGAGTTTCTCCTCCGATCGGGGAAATTATAGAAGTATAAGGCAGAGAAGACCCAGGGAGAGGGGAGCAACAATAATCCTGGTTTCAAGCGGCAACGGTCCCCACCTTTGCAACCTGAACCTGTGGACTTCACATTAGATACTATATGTGGAGGGCCACATCTTGCTGGAGATAGCAACAAGGCGAGGGAGAGGTATGCTCGCACCCTTCGTCATGACTTGGGTGCGACATCCACCTCTGAGGTCATGACGATGGAGGAGCGACCATCAAAGAACCCAAGGTATGAAAGTGAGTCCCTCACTTTCACAGAAGAAGATTCTAAACACGTGAGGTATCCTCACAATGACCTTCTTGTAGTGACAGTCCAAATAGCTAATATGAAGGTGAAAAGATGTCTGGTTGATACGGGAAGCTCCGTAAACATTATTTATAAGTCCTCTTTTGAAAAGATGAAGCTATCCGTCAATGACTTGAAGCCTTGCTCTCACGTCATTTATGGGTTTATTGGAGAAGGACTGTCACCAGTTGGGACAATCAAGTTACCCGTCACGACGGGAGAGGCCCCCAAGCATGAAACCGTGATGACTGAGTTTTTGATTGTTGACTGCCCGTCCGCCTACAATGTGATTATTGGTCGACCACTACTCACCAACTTGCATGCAGTAGTTTCAATTTGGCACCTATCTATGAAGTTCCTGACCATCGCTGGCATAGGCTGTGTCCAAGGAGACCAAAGGGAAGCTAGAGAGTGCTATAATGCCTCGATAGCTAAGGCGAAGAAAGGTGCCAAGGAGAACAACATGATTGTGTGTGTTGAAAAAGAGGAGGTGGATGAGATGGATGTGGACCAGAGTCTTGTAGTAGTGAATGATGAAGAGATGTTGGAGGAGTGTGGCTAGGAGAGCACTCCTAGTTTAAAAGAGCAGAAGACCCCATCAGGTGATGAAGTCACCAAATAGGGCGTTGCCCAAAGCGAGGGAAGAGATATTGATCCTCGCTTTGGGGATTATGAGAGTGATGTGGAACCGTCCGAGGAGTTAGAGGAGGTCCCTATAGATGAGAATGACCCGACAAGAGGGGTCAAGATTAGGAAGAAGTTGAAAGCTGAGGTGAGAGTACAGCTGATAGAATTCTTGCGAAGGAATCAAGACGTCTTCGCCTGGTCTCACAAGGATATGGTGGGTATCTCACCAACTGTGATCAGCCACGTGCTCAACGTGGATGAAAGATATCCAGCGGTACAGCAGAAGAGGAGGTTGCTTGACAAGGATCGAGCAAAGGCTCTAAAGGAGGAAGTAGAGCGATTGAAGGAGAACGGGTTTATTAAAGAGGCATACTACCCAGCTTGGGTTTCAAACCCAGTCTTGGTGCCCAAACCCAATGGAAAGTGGAGGACTTGTGTAGATTTTACTGATCTAAACAAAGCGTGCCCGAAGGATTGCTTTCCTTTACCGAGAATAGACCAGTTGGTAGATGCAACCTCTGGTCACGAGACCTTGTCCTTCATGGACGCGTATTCGGGGTACAATCAGATCAGCATGCATCCTCCTGATGAAGAGCATACCAGCTTCCGAACGGATATAGGGCTGTATTGATATAGAGTGATGCCCTTCGGATTGAAGAATGCAGGAGCTACCTACCAGCGCTTGGTGAATGGTATGTTTCATGACTTAATCGGCAAGAGCATGGAGGTATACGTAGACGATATGCTGGTGAAGTCAAAGGAAGCTCAGGGGAACGTGGGAGACTTAGAGGAGTGCTTTGCAATATTGAGGAAGTATAACATGAGGTTAAACCCCCTCAAGTGCTCATTTGGAGTGGGTTCTGGAAAATTCCTTGGGTTTATTGTTAACTCTCGAGGAATAGAGGCAAACCCAAAGAAGATCAAGGCTCTCATAGAGATGAAGTCTCCAACAAAAATAAAGGATGTACAAAGCTTGACTGGGCGGATTGCAGCTCTAAGCAGGTTCATTTCGAAATCAACGGACAAGTGCGTCCCGTTCTTTAACCTGCTTAAAGGAGGCAAGAAGTTTGAGTGGAACGCAGAGTGTGAACAAGTCTTCCAGGCGATAAAGGAGCATTTGGCCAAACCTCCTGTTCTTTCTAAGCCAGTTGATGGAGAAGACTTATTCATGTATCTAGCAGTCACGGAACACGCTGTTAGTGCTGCCTTAGTACGTGAGGAGGATAAGGTGCAGCACCCGGTATATTACGTTAGCAAGCGATTGATAGGAGCGGAGTCCCGATACCCCATGATCGAGAAGCTGGCTTACTGTTTGGTACTTGCGTCACGAAAGTTGCGGCCGTACTTTCAGGCACACCCCATCAAGGTCCTTACTGACCAGCCTCTTCGCCAAGTTTTACAGAAGCCGGAGTCGTCTGGTCGGCTGCTTAAATGGGCGGTTGAGCTAGGCCAATTTGAAATCAAGTACCAACCAAGGACCGCTATTAAAGGTCAAGCTTTGGCAGATTTCATCGCTAAATGTACCAGAATCGTTGAGGTCCCTGAGCAGCAGGAGAATGTTACTGAACAAAAAGAAGAAATTCCTACTTGGCAACTTTTTGTTGATGGATCGTCGAATGAGCACCATTCAGGAGCTGGGATTATACTAGTCACACCAGAGAAGCACCGAATTCATTGTGCACTAAGATTCGGATTTAATGCTTCTAACAATGAAGCGGAGTATGAGGCCCTCTTAGCAGGCTTACGACTGGCTAGAGATGTCCGTGCCCGGTCGGTGGAGATAAATAGTGATTCCTAATTGGTGTTTTATCAAGTATTGGGGGAGTACCAGGCAAGGGGCCTACGCATGGTGGCATACTTAAAAAAACCAAAGATTTGCTAGCCCAGTTCGAGCAATATACCATCAAGTTAGTACCAAGGGAGTAGAATTCCAATGTCGATGCTCTAGCAAAACTTGCTAGTGCAAAGGATGCCGAAACTCTGAATATAGTACCAGTAGAATACTTGGCGGAGTCGAGCATTGATAGACAAGAGGCCATGCCGATTACGATAACCGACACCTGGAAGACTCCCATCATTGCTTACCTTGAGCAAGGGACCCTCCCAGATGGTTGTAATGAAGCAAAGAAGGTTATGAGGCAAGCTGCTAGATACACCATGGTGGATGGAGTGTTGTATAGGAGAGGATACTCCTTACCTCTACTCAGGTGCATAACTCCCGACCAGTCAAAGAACTTATTAATTGAGGTGCATGAGGGGTTTTGTGGAGATCATGCTGGGGGGCAAAGTCTATCCAAAAAGATCTTGAGGCAATGATTTTTCTGGCCTACTATGAACGAGGACTCTATGGAATATGTGAAAAAGTGTGACAAATGCCAAAGATTTTCTAAAGTGCCCAGAGCGCCCCCAAATGTTTTGAAGCAAATGCAAAGTTCGTGGCCTTTTGCAGTGTGGGGCATTGATCTGATTGGGAAGTTGCCCAAGGGAAAAGGAGGAGTGCAGTTTGCGGTGGTCGCAGTAGATTATTTTACTAAGTGGACTGAGGCTGAGCCATTAGCCACGATCACATCGAAGAAAGTATTAGACTTTGTGGTTAAAAACATAATATGTCGCTATGGTCTACCTAAGAAGATAGTGTCTGACAATGGCACCCAGTTTGACAACGACATATTTACCGATTTTTGCACTCGGCATGGCATAACCAAAAGTTTCTCCTCGGTAGCCCATCCTCAAGCCAATGGGCAGGTTGAAGCGGTGAACAAAACATTGAAGGACACTCTAAAAAAGCGCCTGGAGCAAGCTAAGGGTGCTTGGGCAGAAGAGTTACCAGAGGTCCTTTGGTCATATAGGACTACTGCTCGGACGGCAACTGGTCATACCCCATTCTCTTTAGCATATGGGTATGAGGCCATGTTACCTGTGGAGATAGACCCACCCTCTCATAGAAGGACCGTGTACAACCAAGAGGAGAACCATCAGTTGTTAGTAGAATCATTGGACTTCCTCGAGGAAAGAAGAGAGGAGGCAAACCTCAGAGTAGCTGCTCATCAGCAAAAAGTGGCACGCTACTTCAACTCCAGAGTGCGAGATCGAAAGTTCCAGGTCGGAGATTTATTCCTAAGAAAGGTGTTTGTTAGAGACCCAGCAGCTGGTGTGCTAGGACCAAACTAGGAAGGACTGTATCAAATTGAGCAAGTCTTACCACCCGGCACCTACAAGCTTGCTCGGTTGAATGGAGAGCTGATCACGAACTACTGGAACGGCGAGCACTTGAGAAAATATTATCAATAAATACTGCTTGCAGAATAATAGCTTTGTATCAAGTGCTTAACTTGTTATTTAAGTTTTTTATTTGCGAACTGGTTATCTGCTACCCACTCACATTATTTTGAACAATGTTATTTTGTTTGGAACTCGTTGTTAGACACGTTTTGTCACTTATTATTACGAGTAATAAAAGAGACCACGCGCAGCGTGGTCGAATCTTGCTACAACTTTTGCATATGTGTTGATTATTTTTGTTTGGCAGTGTTCAACTGTCACATTAATTTAAGCAAAACAGGTCTTCTAAAAACTAAGTGTAAATGTATACCAGACAGTGTTCAACTGGTTGGTATCATGATATGAAGGACCAACGTTTAAATAATGTTTTTGTAGTGCTCAACTACTGAAATATGTTAGTATATTTTATGTGTTTCACGAGTAGTAACTACTCGGAAAAATTCGGTCAAGTAGCAAGTGATCAAGGATTTATCAACCCTCAATCACTTGGGGGGCACATAGGGTATACTGGTCTGTATTTCAACACAGGCAATAAGAGCACGAGCAAATATATTTGTTTTTGGGCTGACTTGTAAGTTTGGAAGTCTAAAATGGCCATTAAGCTAACTTGTTTTACAAAGCTTAAGTAACTTAGAATTTTTAAAAAAATTTAAGTTAGAAACAGGTATTCGTGTAATGATAAAATTTATGCTCATAAAAAGTTAGAGCAATAAGAGCATGAGGAAGTATATTTAGTATGGACTTATGGAATGGTTGAAATTTCAAAGTTAGAAAACTAAATACTCATGTGATATTAAAGACATCTAAGAACTTTGCTATGTACAATAAAAACTTAAAAGTTTGAAGTTGTTGACAAAGAAAGAGTAAAGTGCTACGTGTTAAAATAGCTCACTAGTTCGAGCAACAAAATACAAAGTAAAGCAAATTATGATGAACTACGAGAGGGAGTCACTGGCATGCTCCTCTAGTGGGTTGATCGACCCCCTCCTCGGCATCAGCTGCCCCTCTCGCTCGGAATGATAAAGCAGAGGAGGCGGGAGTGAGTGCTGGAGGATTGGCAGCTTCTTCAGCGGCCCTTGCTTCACATCTGGCAAGCTCTTCTGCCTGAGCCTCCTTGGAGAAACAATCAATATTGAGAGGTTTGTTCAGCTTCCAGACCTTATAAAAGCAGTCGAAACTGGCCTCCTCAAAGCGAATCAAATCAAGCTCCTTTTCTTGTTTCAATTCTTCATTTTCGTTGATCAGTCTCTCATTATCCCGAGCTAACCCCTTGTTCTCGAGGGACAACTTCTCCAGTTGGGTTGTCAAGGAGTTGTTGTTTTGAACCTGTTGCTGGTTCTCATCAGAAAGCTTCCTGAGAGACTCATCCCGTTCAACTACGGTTCTCTCTGCTTGCTCCAGCTTGGATTTGGCCTCCACCAGTTGATCGTTTAGCACCTTGATCAACTCCTTGTAGTCTACCGCTCGGAGCTGAGCGTGACCGATGGTGACGAGTGACTGCATGGAAGACAAAAGGTTATTGCAAGAAAAAATATTAATAATAAATTGTCTTAAGGGAAAATACTCACCTTCATCAGTTGAGTGAGCCCTCTTTTCAAGACGACTTCAATGCTAAGCCGAGGGTAAGATTCTAAGCTTTGGAGCGTTGAAGCGTCATGGCCGATCTCCTCAAGAAGTCCCTTGCCTAGGTCGCTAACAGCATGAA
The DNA here is from genome assembly GCF_963169125.1 of Humulus lupulus. Taxonomy (NCBI): domain Eukaryota; kingdom Viridiplantae; phylum Streptophyta; class Magnoliopsida; order Rosales; family Cannabaceae; genus Humulus; species Humulus lupulus. The sequence continues at coordinate 209,233,448 of NC_084794.1, read as the reverse complement.
AGACCTCACTCAAGCTACCCTGGTGAGTAGGAGTTAGGCTCGCAGAAGGAGGAAGCGAAGAGGGAGTCAGTGGCGGAAGTGTAGTCGGCCCCTCAGTTTGCCTCCCTTGACTGGGCGGTACTACCTTCTGAATCTTCTGTGGGGGCATAGAGCCACTTCCATCACCAATTTTCCTCTTTGAAGCAACGCACTTTCTGAACATGTCTGCGTCTGCAAAGGGGGAAAACACAAGGTTGTTAGAGATATAAACATAATGAAATGTGTACAAGTGTATACTACAATTTTGTTACTCTCGAATCACCAAGCTATAAAAAAATTTCCTATGTTCACTAGACATGCGTTACCTGCGTTGAGGATCTGATCAAGGAACTCATCCTCGTTGTCTGAGGATGAGCTAAGTTCCCCCTCAACCTGGATAGCCTTTCCTTTCCCAGGCTGAGCGGGAATAGTAGATCTGCGCTGAGGTTCGGGCTCTCTAATGACTAAGTCGCCAGATCTACGAGAGAGCGGAGAAGGTCCAGGAGAAAGTTGATCAGTCACTAGCTCCATGCCCTCATTGGACTGATCAGTCGTGTTGTTTTCCCCGATGGTACTTTCCGCCGCCATATCTTGGTCACATGGCACCAAACCCACCATCTAAAGAAGGTCCAGGGTGACCAATTTTTTCACATCCTTTTCCCTAAGACTCATCTTGGCCAACTTCTCGGCCCACTTAAACATTCCCTTAGTAGGCAACGGTCGCTCGAATGGACCCGCATGGGTAAAAGCCAAGTTCTGTCAGTGCCATTCTATATGGTGCCCTTGACATTGGCTCTATCCCTGGCGCCAACTCGATAACAAACTGAATCTCCCTACGTGGCGGAAATCCAGGTAAATCCTTAGGAAACACATTCAAGAACTCGCAAACCAATCTGGTCTCCTCCGGTCTTGTTGGCAAAAACCTAGTGGTATCTACCACACTAGCTAGGAAACCTATACATCCTCCCTGTAATAGGTCCCTAGCTCTCAACGCTGAAATTCTGGGTACATGGGGTCCATGCACCGCTCCCACAAAAACAAAGGGATCCTCGCCCTCCGGCTCAAAGGTCACCATTTTCTTTCTATAGTCAATAGTAGCTCCATATCTAACCAGCCAATTCATGCCTAAAATCATATCAAAGTCCTCCATATTCAACTCAATCAAGTCTACTGACAATTCCCTACCATCAATTATCACTGGTAGTGCTCTAATCCACCTCATAGAAACTACCAGTTCTCCTGTAGGCAGAATGTCCCAAACCCCGAAGTATAATACTCACTAGGTCTACACACTCTACCAATTACCTCACTAGAAACAACTGAATGTGTAGCACCAGAGTCAATCGATACAGTAAAAGGAGAGCCAGCGCTAGAAAGATGACCTGTCACTACCGAGGGACTAGCCTCAACCTCTTCCTGCATCAGGGTTAACACTCGAGCTGGAGTCAAGCTGTCCACCTTCCCTGCATCTCCCTTCTTCATTGTCGGGCAGTCTTTCTTGAGGTGTCCCACCACCCAACACACATAACAGGCCTTAGCCCGACACTTACCCGGATGGCATCTTCTGCACCTCGTGCACTCAAGATAGGTCCTCCATGTATCACTGCCTCCCAGACGGCCACCCTGAGTACCCCGACCTCTCCTATCAGGACCAGGAGTGGTCGAAGCATCAAGGGTCTTCCTCAACAGTTCCTAGGAGGACAATTGGGCAGTTTGGCCCTGATCATCATCTCTAGTCTCAGACCTGGTGCTGGCTAGTCGCGTAGATTTTATTGGACGCATAATTATCCAAGTTAATCTGCAATCAATGACTCGGTGGTCAGACTATGATGACAGGGTAATAATTGTTTCATGATCCACCACTGGGACTCAAACATTCACAAACAATCAAGATATACTAGTTTATCCAAGTATTCAAATATTTTCATTCACATGCATATCAATGCTAATAAGCACGCCTAAATATCATCACGCAACATTCAAGGGCCAGGCCCTATCAGTATCTCATGCTCCCTATTAATCAAGCAAATGTCAACAGTCATATTCCATTCTAATCATTTAATTATATAATCATGTATACACAATTACCAAACCCTGAGTCGAGCTTGTCTTTAACGGCGAATGTACATGTCCAGCCAGTCTTCAGGAACCCTTAAACCTAGGACGCTCTGATACCAAGTTGTAACGCCCTGGATAGCCAAGACTGTTACATTGTGTGTTTATAAAGGTGCAAGACTTGCTAATCAAGTCATTTAGTTAGAAATGTGTTACTAAAACTTTAGTTGAACTAGGGTTAAAAGATTTTTGCCACAAAAGCTACATTTATGATAATCAAACATTTTTACATGGGATCCCAAAAGTAATAACATTAAAAGACGATTTACAAAATTTTAGGATAAAAGTATAGCTACTAGCCACTCTAAGGCAAAACAGACATTTAGGCTTTACCCGTCCTGTACTACTCCTCGGCCGTGGCGGCCGATCAGCTGACTGTGTACATTCAGCCTCAAAGCTCTCCGTCTCAGGACTGGTCCACTTTGCCCTTGCCTTTACCTACACCATGTAGCACCCGTGAGCCAAGGCCCAGCAAGAAAACACAATAATAGAGCATAAACATCATCAAATAATTAGATACCCCATATGGAATAATCATAAACTCAACAATCCAAATATTCACTATAATAAAGTATTAAGCATACCAAGGTCATTATTTCACATTAATAACAAATTCATGTATGATAAGCAGGGTCAACGCCCTTAGGCCGCACCCTCTATTTATCCCATTGACTCCGGCCCGCTTAAACCGAGCTCAGTGAATATCATGCTGTCCTCAGCTACCAGTGGCCGAGCCGTGCCCTATGCGCAAATATTGATTACGACACTCTTTGGCCGTTTATCACTTATCCCATGGCATAATATAATCTATGACATCATATAGATATGGGGAGCTCTTAGTCCCAACTTCAATCCCGAACTTCAATCTCGAGCCCTAGTGTACACCTAATCACAGCCATAGATTAGAATTATCACCAAACATCAATCCCAAAAACCTAACCTCGGGACCAATCCCGAGACCTCGAGAAGCCCTAATTCCACCAAACGGAGTGGTGGAATCAAACCTTGATCCCCCAGGCAAAAACCCTAGGAAATAACCTAGAAATCCTCTTTTGGGAACAGGGTAGCTCTACAACGCCCTAAAGTGGGCGCTACAACGCTACAAACAGAGCCTAAACACCCTCTGACCACAAGGCCTAGCGTGGTAGCGCCCAAAGGCTAGCGTTACAACGCTAGTCACAACACAACCAACTCTGTTTTCCCCTTTGATTTTCCCCGAGCCAAACCTCTCCAAAACTCAACCAAACCTCAACCATACCCCAAAGCAAGCCTACCAACATATCCAACTCACCCCAAACAACCTAACCATATGAAACTTAAGCACATGCACCCCAAAATAAAGAAATCACCATTGTTGAGTTTGAATCTCAAAAACTCAACAGAAAACAATAGAAACCTCAGAATTCAAGTTACCATGATCAGAGTTTCTTACCTTCAATAGAGAAATTCAACCTTAGGTTATCCTTTACACTTCTTTAGCTTTCACTCTTCAAAACTTCAGCCTTCATTCCCTAGAGTTTCCATCAAAACTCAGTTCAAAATCCATTTTAACACCAAAAACCAGAAACTGAATAACAACCTCAAAACCTTACCTTAATTGGATGAGTAATCTCTGCCAAACCCTCGAGCCAGATCAAGAGCCCTAGTGTTGAGCCTTAGCCTAAGCCTTCTCTGAATCTTAGCTCTAAATTCCAGAAAAATTGGTGAAGAAACCTCAAACCGAGAGAGAGAAGAGTCTCCTGCTTTTTCCTTCTTTCTTTTTCCTTCTTCTTTCCTTTTCTTCAGACTTCCAAAACTTTCTACATATTCCACTAAGGCAATAAAGCCAAAAACAACACTTATCTGATTTTAAACTCCAATAGACCAAACTGCCCTCCCAATTAAAACTAAGCTTTTAAACACCCTAAGGGCATTTTAGTCATTACTCCCAATTCCCGCTAATTCCTCAAGTGTCTCCAATATTTACCACTTACTTCCCAACACCTAACTTATAACCAATTATATTCCTCAATATCAAATAATCCCCAATATACTTCTTAAATTCCCATAAATACCCCCATGCATCGCCCCGAGTCGGGTATAAATCCCTGCCGTGACTTTTCCACTAAACTGCTCACTAAGATCGCCTCGAGTCACAATCTACAAATATATCCACATAATAATGTGGTCTTAACAATTTATCACATATATTTACATTTATGCCCTCAATGAGCCAAAATTACGAATATGCACTTCTAACCTAATCAGGGCTACATGCATACTATTACATGTAGTCATGCATCACAAATATCCAAACTATCATATAAACATACGTTTCGTCATTTAAATCACATATAATCTAGTTATGCCCTCCTAGAACACTAATCAAGGCCATTAAGCCGTATTAGTAAATTTGGGTCATTACATAACGACTGACTATCCCTACTACATAACAAATGTTAGGTCTTGTAGACAACATGGTGTACATTAGACTACCTATTGATGAGGCCTAGGGATACTGTCTCTTATCTTCCTCCTCCTGAGGTGTTTTGGGACACTGTTCCTTGGAAAGGAATACTCCAGAACGGGTTGGCATATAACCCTTTTTGGGGTTTTGCATATTAAAGTGTTCTAGCACCTTATCAATATAAGTTACTTGAGACAGTGCCAAAGTCTTATTCTGTCTATCTCTAAGAACTTTAATGTCCAGAACATACTTGGCTTCTCCCAAATCTTTCATTGGGAATTGTTCAACTAACCAGTTCTTTACTTTTGATAATGATGTATCATTAATATATCATCAACGTAAAGAATGAGGAATACTACTACACCATCTTTGATTTGTTTATAGACACAAGGTTCATCAACATTTTTTTCAAAACCGAACATTTCAATTGTGTCATAAAATCTAAGATTCCAAGATCTAGAAGCTTGTTTGAGTCCATAGATGGACCTAAGAAGCTTGGAAACTTTTTGCTCTTGACCTTTTACTTCGAACCCTTCTGGTTTAAATATGTAAATGGTTTCGTCAAGGTAGACATTCAAAAAAGTTGTTTTGACATCCATTTGCCAAATCTCATAATCCATGCACGCAGCAATGGATAAGAGTATATGAATGGATTTTAGCATGGCTACAGGCGAAAAAGTTTCTTCATAATCAACCCCTTCTTTCTGTGTGTAGCCTTTGGCTACAAGCCTTGCTTTGAAAGTTTCTACTTTCCCATCCGCTCCTCTTTTCTTCTTGAATATCCACTTGCAACTAATGGGTTTGATATTCTCAGGTGGATCTTCAAGAACCCAGACAGAATTGGAATACATTGATTCCATTTCTTGGTTCATGGCGTCTTGCCATTTGTCCTTGTTAGAATCATTCATTGCATCTTTCAATGTCAATGGATCATCTTTGTTTGTGTCAGAAACAAGCATTTGAACTTCGTGTTCATAGTGTATGGGTTGCTTACTAACCCTCCCACTACGACGAGGCTCTCTACTATTCTTACTAGAACTAGAAGTTTCCTCTTGCCATTTTTCATTGGTTGTTGCTGGTGACTTTGCAACTTCATTCGAGACCATCTCCTCTAGTACAACCTTACTGCGATGTTTGTGGTTATCGATATAGTCATGTTCAAGAAAAGTTGCATTTGTCGATACAAATATTTATTTTCTTTTGGAATATAGAAAATTCCACCTTTAGTCTCTTTGGAATAGCCCACAAACATGCACACTTTAGAGCGTGATTCCAACTTCCTGGTCTTTCCTTTAAGCACATGTGCAGGACACCCCCAAATTCAAAAATGGTGTAAACTAGGTTTACAATAATTCCATAATTCCATGGGTGTCTTTTGGATAGACTTAGATAGAACAACATTCAATATGTATAGAGCACATTGAATTGCATAGCCCCAGAAAGACAGTGGTAATGATGAGAAGCTCATCATTGATCTAACCATATCTAGTAACATTCTGTTCCGTCTTTTTGAAACACCATTTTGTTGTGGCGTTCCAGGTGCTGTGAGTTAGGATTGAATACCATGTTCACACAGATGGTCCTCGAATTCAAAATCCAAGTACTCTCCTCCTCGATCAGATTGAAGAACTTTCAGTGATTTACCTAATTGCTTTTCAACCTCTGCTTGAAATTCTTTGAACTTTCCAAAAGTTTCAGATTTTCTTTGCATTAAGTATAGGTAACAATATCTTGAATAATCGTCAACAAAACTGACAAAGTATTCATAACCTCCTCTTGCTTGTACATTAAGTGGACCGCAAACATTCGTATGTACCAGCTGAAGTGGTTTTGTAGCTCTTGATCCTTGAGCAGAGAAAGCTCTCTTGGTCATCTTTCCTTCTAGACAGGATTCACAAACAGGGAGAGATCCAATAGATAGTTCTCTTAAAGCACCATCATTTACAAGCCTATTAATTCTATGTAGATCAATATGTCCCAATCTTAAGTGCCACAGATATGTTTCACTATCGGAATCAGTCTTTTGTCGTTTAATAGATCTAGGATTAGCTGTTTTAAATAATTCAGAATTATAAGCAGATTTATCTTTAGCTTGCAGTTTATAAAGTCCATCAATAGATTTTGCAGAAGATATCTTAAAACCATATCTTGAAATAACAATAGAATTATTATTAAAAGAAATTTTAAAACCTTGTTCATGCAACATAGAAACAGAAATTAAGTTTCTAGAAAATCCAAGAATATGATAAACGTTCCCTAAAATAAGAAGTTTATTCTTCTCAAATTCCATACGAGCCATTCCAACTGCTGCTGTAGAGACAATCTAACCACTGCCTACCCTCATAGTCACCTCTCCATCAGCAAGCTTCCTAATCAAACTAAGAATTTGTAGAGAAAAACAAGCATGATTAGTGGCTCATGAATCTACTATCCAAGACGAGGAATTGTCTTCCACTAAACAAGCTTCTAACACAAGTAAATCAAATTTACCTTTCTTTTTCTTTTTCAGGTCAGTGAGATACTTTGGGCAGTTTCTCTTCCATTGACCATCTACTCCACAGTAAAAACAAGTCCCTTTAGGGGTCTTCTTTTTGGAGCTTTTGGTGTTCTTGTTCTCTTCGCCTTTGGATGACTTGTTAGGCTTCTTTGAATTCTTGTCTTTTTCTTTCTCCTTGTCCTTTCCATATCCATTTTTCCTCTTTTTAGTTTTAGCCTTTGAAGAGGATGGGTTAGAATTAGCATCATTTGCTTCTCCTTCTTTCTCAGAACCTTTGTTAAGAGATTCATAAGTTTGCAACTCATTCAAAGTTGTGCCATGTTATATGATAATTTGTTCATGACATAGTTGGTTGTGAAACCTTTAAAAGCTGGAGAAAGTGATTCAAGTATAATGCTCACTCGAGTCCTTTCATCAATGATTGCCACATGGATAATGGGATCATGCATTATATTGATCATGTCTAATACATGTTCTCTGACAGAAACTCATTTCTTCATTTTCTTGGTCATGTAGGATCTGGTTGCCTCATGCCTGCACTGATCTGACTCCTGCCCAAACATATCTTGAAGGGTATCCCAGATCTCATAAGTGTTCTCAAACTTCTTTCTGAGCACATCGCTCATACTCGCAACCATATAACACTTTGCTTTGTTTTTTTATAAGATCCAATTATCAAACTTTTCCCTTGTAGTTTTGGTAGCAGTAGCGGGAGGGACTTCAGGATATTCCTCAGTTGAGAAAAATTTGTGGTTCTCACATATTAATACAATGTTCAAGTTTGATTTCAATTTCATGTAGTTTTCACCAGTCAACTTTTCATTTGCAAGTAAAGAAGATACATGATTTGAGCTAGACATGATTGCTGAAAAGAAATAAATAAACAAAGATGAATTTATGCATATAATAAATATCAGTAATTTTTGGAATAGTAAACGTGATGCTTGAATGCAACAATTAAAGATCACATAAAAAATAATTACTAATTTCACGATTAATTAATTTGAACATTAATGGACCAGCATTATGGTAGGTTAGACTAATTCCAAATTAATTTTGAGACAAGTTCTCAAATTTACAAGTGAAAACTTAAATCAATATTTCTCTTTTGACTTATAAACAGCTGCTTATTTGGTCAAGAATACACTAGTCCGCTAGAAAGCCTAATGTACCTCGTGAGTGTAACCCATTGTTTTAGATCAATGACTTAACTCAAGAATGTGTCTTAGGGTCAGTCAAACTTGAAATACATCATTAAATCCTATTCTTGAAAATGAAGTATGCCTTGAGAATAACACAGTCGGAAGCCTTCCTTAGGGGGACACAAGCAATGGTGCCACGAGGCCCTCTCCATGTTACCTCGGTGCTAACTAATAATGGAGACCATGAGACTTATTGTCATAACTCCCCCTCCCACTCACTATTTTAAAATATGTGTTTTCTCAAAACATCCTATGCTTTTTAATTAGTTTGTAAAAATAAAATGATCTATTTTTACCAAATGATATTCTAATAATTACTAATCCAAATAAGCAAAATTAAAATTATAGAACTATGCTTTAAATAATTCAATTTTAATTTGCTATAATTACTAGGAATATCATTTATTATTTAATAAAATAATTTTATTAAATACTTGAAATTAAACTACTTTTAAAATCAATTTCCGCTCTTGAACTAGTTAAAACTAGATTTATTATTATATGGTCCATCACATAAATCATATAATCACAAAGGAAAATCCTAAGGCATGTTTCTACTCATATGAGATGCATGCTAATTTTAAATACTGTGTGGGTAATATGCATGGCATGTCAAAAATGCATGATAAAGTATTAAACAATTTAATCATATTCAAACATTTAAATAAATAAATAAATGTGAGCCAGGTGTCTTGGCTATTTCTACAAAAATTACAACACATGCAAAATTATACATAAAAATGTAAGAAACTAAATAAAACCTAAAGAGATACATAAAAATGGTGGTGGGTTGGCCCAGTGTACAACAAAATTTTTTGTAACATATTTAAACTACTTTTAAATATGTGGATCCATTAATATACGTACATTAATCATAAGCAGGATAAAGAACATACCTCTTGTTGCCTATCAAGTGTCCTTGCTATCTTTTCGCAAAATGAACGAACTTCCAATCCAAGCTGCTCCCAGGTACTCACACCAAGATCTTCCACAACATTCTCTACACCTCAAGAAGTGTATGGGCACTTATAGAAGAAAGGATGGTATATTTCTGATTCATCTTGATGTACTCAACACATGAGATCAAGAGAATATGCCTGAGATTGGTTCTGTATCTTTTTCAGGGAGAGATAGAAAAGTATCGTTCTTTTCTTTAGAGCGAATAAATTTTGTATCTCTTATTTTCTGATAAGTCTAACTTATATTGAAAATATTCAAATTTAAAAAATAAATATGTAACCAACTTACAATTTATCTTTTAATTAATTAATTATCTCATTAATGAAAATATCAAAAACTAACTTTTGAATTTTCCATTAATTAATTAATTAAATAAACAAAAGTGAAAAATCTATCCCTGAAATATATATGGCTCAAGCCACACACAGTCTAGGGACTGTGTGTGTCACGCAACACCCTATAAATTAGGGATATATGATTTTTCCACAATTACTTAATTTTTATTCAAACTATCTTATCAGATAAAATCCAACAACCTGATAATTAATTCAAATTATTTTTTTTTATATTTTTAATTAATTATCAAATATAATTAATTATCTCCCACTCTATTGTGCCATAATTTCAGCACGAGTCCTTCACTCAGCTCGAGTATAGCTGGAAAATAAATTTACGAAGACATAACCAAGGAAATGATATTTGTTTATTACCCACGTAAGAAATTCCGATTTCACATGACCATGTGTGGTGTTAGGTGTCCTGGGTTTAACCCTAGCTATAGACATGAAGGTTGTGAAGCACGAGCTGATGATATTAGAATGGCTGCCAAAGTACGAGCTCGGAGAGATATCCAGCTCGGGATAATTCAAATATATTTCATACCTGCGGATCCCCAAAGACTTGGGTACTTTTATACGATTATTTATGACCAGCCTGTCATATTTAATGTCCCAGATATTAGGAGGCCATTTATTTTGTTATCAAAATAATACCCCTGTATAAATGGGAATTGTTTGTATTAAATGTAATAAATATGTAAATCCGTGATTGACTCATGCAGTTACCCAAACCTGTCTATGGAATTTCTCTATAAATACTGAGAATATTGGATAGGAAAATGGACGATTATTCTGTAATACTAAAACTCTGCCAAAATAGAGAGAGAAACAGCAATAATATAGACTCGTGGACTAAGTGTATTTTAACCACTAAACCACATAAAAAGATTTGTGTTCTTGTGAATTCATTTCATATTTTGGTTTATTCTTAAGCACTAATCAACCTTATTATTTCTTAAATACACTATTGGCGACAAACCGCGTCAACAGTTTGATGCTTTCATTGACAGGATGAAATTAGTTCTTTCATCAAAATCCCAGTCAAACCTCATCATGGTGGTCACTCGTTCAATGCACGAGAATGAGATAGAACAGCCTGGTGGGCAGGAGGCCCATCATACCACTGTTTCAAACGAGCATGGCCCTGAAGTTCAGCAAAGTCGGGGAAAGCAACCGGCGGGTCACGGCGATACTGGGAGTTCGGCGTTATTGCCATTGAAACCAAACCCAAACTACTTACCTGCAGCTGAGTTGAAAAATATGCAGTTAAGAAGCCATCTTGCAAAGGCAAACAGACAAATTGAGGAGGTTTTGGCTCGGTTACCCCCTCTTGCAACCGACGTTAATGTCAAAAAGAGGCAAAGTGGGTCTCATAAGTCCCACAGGAATAACCAATCAAAATCAAGTCGGCTAGTCAGAACTGCCATCCCAAGTTCTGTGCCTACAGCGCGAGATTGTCAAAATGCTCAACATAGCAACCCTCATAGGGGTCATCAGCACGACAGTCGATCGGTTAGAACCACGACCCCAAGTTCATTGCCTCCTTCACACGCGCCTGGGAATACCCATGGAAACCCATGGGGAGGGGCTGGGATAGGCTCACAGAGACAGAATGTTCCAGCTAACCTTCCCACGTCACGATTGGATCGTCAGGTGCAGAGAGCTAGAAATAATGGGGCAAAACAGAGGTGGGATAATTTAGTTTTCCCTGATGGGACAAGGATTGCCTCGCCAGTAAGGTATCCCCGATCACCTATGAGACATCAAACACCACCTCGGCCTACACAAGTCATTCTTGCTTATGGAGACAGTAGGAGAAACCCTCCTCCGTCTGCCCATACCTATGTCCCATGGACACGTGTTGAAAATCCAGATCCTCGGCCTCAATCGTGATCTGTAAGCTTTACAAATGGAAGTTATTGGACTGAAAGTCATCAAAGTGGTAGGTCTGAGGGTGATCTAAGAACTCATCTAAGTTCTACACAAAGCCCTCGATACGATTCACAGCCTGAGCGTGATCGTCTGAATTCGCAGAGAAGAAATTCAGCTCAAGATGAAGATATTAGTCACACATGTCAAGAAGGAGGTCCTTCCATAGTACGTGATAATGGGAATGCCCCACCACCAAGCTCGAGCTTGGAGGGACAAAAGCCCACCAAATGTGTACGATAGGATGGGAGCTGTTGAACAGCCCCAAAATAGCCTAGGGACTAGGGACCAAACCCTCGAGAGGTTAGCTCAGATGGAGAAAATGAAGAAGCCTCTATCTGAAAAAGACAAAGATGATTGTGACTTAGAGGATGAGCTCGAGCTTTTCGCTCCAAATATTGCGGCGGCCACATATTTGGTGGGCATCAAAATGCCACTCTTGTCAAAGTTTGATCACCTTGGGATGTTTACCACCATGATGATGGCCCACAACGTCGGACCTAATCTAAGGTGCATTTTCTTCCCCTCAACTCTGATTGGGCCAGCTAGGTGGTGGTTTAAACAATACAAGAGGCATTCAATTAGCTCGTGGAAGAAGTTTTCTGCTGATTTCAAGAGAGCATTCAGGGCTTCCTAGACAGCTCAAATTAAGGTTTATTCATTGGCTAATGTAAAGCAACAACCTAGTGAACTGTTGAAGGCATATCTAAGTAGGTTTGCCAATGTCGCTACATGAGCTAGAGATGTCGATGATAGCTCCAAGCTCATGGCAATGAGAACAGGAATCCTTGTTGGAGGCGACTTGTGACAAGAATTACAAAGAAAAGGAGTTAATAGTGTGGATGAGTTCTTGGCACGAGCTCAAAGATGGTTTAACCTAGAAGTGGCGCGAGCTTTTGTCGTAGGAACCAGCCAGATCCCTGTTCAGCTCGTTGGAGTGGTAATGGATGTTGCAGCTACAACTCAAACCGTTACCCAGAAAAACCAAGGGGAAATAATAAAGGAAGGGAAATGGTGAGGGCGACCAGAGCGGAACAAAGAAAAATAAGTTCGGGGAAAAATTCAAGCATGCTCACGCAACCTATACCAACCTCACGGATACTAGGGAGTGCATCTTCCTAGCCAATCCTACTCACCTTCCATGGAAGAAGCCAGAACCACTGAAAAACCAAAGAGAGAAGAGAGATCCTTCGAAGTTCTGACGATTTCACAATGATATTGGTCACAACACTGGTGACTGTAGACAGCTGAAAGATGAGATCGAGACCCTTATCAGTGCAGGACCCTTGGCCTAATACCCCCAAAATCGAGTGGTCCCTAGTCAGCCCATTGGACAAAACCCCGTCAGCTTCTGAAGCTTTAATGAATCAAGCTGGAATTCAAGTGAATCAGGATGGCCCTCCTTGAATAATACGGGGAGACATAGCCACCATTTCGGGAGGACCCCATCTGGTAGGCACGAGCAGAGGTGCCCAGAAGAGGTACATTAACGAACTAAAATCCCATAACGGAGTGGAGTTCGTCCCGGAACAATGGTTATCAAAACATCAACGATTAGAAAAACAACCAATCTTTTTTAGAGAAGAGGATGCTAGTCACGTCCAGTTCCCATATAATGATCCTTTGTTCATAACCATTCAGCTCGCCAATCGAAGAGTACGGAGGACACTAGTAGATAACGGGTTTTCTGTGAATCTGCTTTTTAGGTATACCTTGGAAAAGATGGGTTGTCTGTAACAGAACTGAAGGCGACCTCAATGATTCTGTATTGATTATCTTGTGAAGGGTCGGCTACCATCATAATGATTGAATTAGTGGTAACATTGGGAGAAGGCTCGTGAACTGTCTCCAAGTTACTCGAGTTCATTGTGATCGACTATCCAGCTGCATACAATGCAATTTTGGGCCGACCTGTGTTGATGGAATTTGAAGCCATAACCTCTATCCGCCACCTAGAAATCAAGTTCCCCTTAGCTATGGGGATATGCATTGTCAGAGGCGATCAACTCGCAGCCAGGGAATGCTATAACATTTCTATGAAGGGAAAATCTCAACCAGGGCAACAAGCTATGGCCATAAGTGACGGAGGTGAGGAGTCCCAGGAAGTGGAAGACACTTGTGGAACGGAAGTACCTCAAGAAGCAACGGATAGCGACGTCGTCCCACATGATGACATTGACCCACGAATGGGCGAGGACAGGTTAGAGCTCCAGGCCATTGAGGAGCTCGAGGAAGTAAGTATAGATCCCAAAGAGGCTTCAAGAGTTGTTAAGATTGGGAAAAATCTTGATGAAAAAAGGAAGAGGAAACTGGTGGATGTCTTCGCCTGGTCACATGAAGACATTGTGGGAAAAATCCCGAGTGTAATCATGCACACTCTAAACTTGGATAAGAACGTTCCTGCAAAATCCCAAAAACATAGGCGTTTGGGAACAGTCCGAGCCGAAGCGCTGGAGGAAGAAGTAGCTCAACTGTTAAAGTGCGGGTTTATTTGTGAAGCAAAATACCCGATATGGGTTGCCAATCCCGTGCTGGTCCCAAAGCCAAATGGGAAATGGAGGACCTGCATCGATTTCTCTAACCTGAACAAAGCTTGCCCCAAGGATTGCTTCCAACTACCAAGGATTGATCAGTTGGTAGATGCCACGGCGGGTCACAAGCTCATGTCATTCATGGATGCATATTTTGGATATAAACAAATTGTGATGAATCCTGTGGACCAAGAACATACTAGATTCATGACCCCGACTAGCGTATACTATTATAAAGTCATGCCCTTCGGGCTAAAAAATGTCGGAGCTACATATCAGCGATTAGTCAACAAAATGTTTGCGAATCAGATTGGGAGAAATATGGAAATGTATGTCGATGATAAGCTTGTCAAATCCAAGACTGCCGATAACCATGTATTCGATCTGAAAGAATGTTTTGAGATCTTAAAGAGGTATGATATGAGGCTGAATCCCCAGAAGTGTACTTTCAGAGTAGCATCAGGAAATTTTTTGGGATTCATAGTCAATACAAGAGGAATAGAGGCAAATCCTGATAAAATTAGATCACTGTTAGAAATGCTCTCGCCTAGGTCGCGTAAAGAAGTTCAAAGCCTGACGGGAAAGGTGGTAGCCCTAAACCATTTTATTTCAAAATTCACTGACAAGTGCTTGCCATTCAATAACTTACTAAGGGGAAACAAGAAATTTAAATGGACTGAGGAGTGTGAGAAGGCATTCCTCGACCTAAAAATACACTTGGTCGAGCCCCCAGTATTGTCTAAGCCTATGTATGGAGAGCCTTTGTTCCTTTATTTGGCCGTAACAGAAAATGCAGTTAGTGCCGTGTTAGTTCGAGCAGAAGACCGTGCTCAATAATTGGTGTATTATATTTGCAAGTGACTTCTCGAAGCTGAATCATGATATCTACTGATAGAAAAGATGGCATTCTGTATGATATTGGCTTCCAGGAAGCTCCAACCATATTTCCAGTCCCATTCAATCAACGTCATGACCAACCAACCTTTAAGGCAGGTATTGCAAAAACTTGAAACGTCGGGATGTCATTTAAAATGGGAAGTTGAACTCAGCCAGTTCAAGATATTGTACGTGCCACAGACCTCAATCAAAAGTCACACCCTTGCTGATTTTGTGCCTGAATGCATCATATTTCAAGAGGAGCTTTTGAAGGAACCGGTGCAAGAGTTGCGGAAAATATTCGTAGATGGATCATCGAACGAGAATGGATCAGGAGCTGGGATTATATTAATCTCTACAGAAGAGCATCGATTCCATACAACTCTGAGATTCAGATTCGAAGCATCTAACAATGAAGCCGAATATGAGGCCTTACTGTCTGGACTGAGAGTGGCGAAAGAGCTCAAAGTGAAGGATGTCCAGTGTTATAGAGATTCTCAGCTCATGGTTAATCAGGTGTTGGGGGAATATTAATCTTGAGGCACCAAGATGGCGGCTTGCCTAGCTAAGGTGAAGGAGGAGCTATCCGAATTTGAGTACAGTACTGTTGAACAGATACCTCACGAGCAGAACTCTAATGCTGACGCTTTGGCAAGGCTTGCACCCACCAAGGAAGCTAAAACTTTGAATGTAGTGACAGAAAAAATGGTAGAGGTCGAGATGATCGACACAAGATTGACTTGGATGACCCCCATAATGGAATACCTCACAACGGGAAGGCTACCTGAGGAACGAAAGGATGCAAGAAAAGTACTTTATCAAGCTCCGAGGTATGTGATAGTGGATGGTACATTATACCGACGTGGTCATTTATTGCCTCTCCTACGATGTCTTCTGCCTGAGGAGGCTAAAACCATTATGCAAGAAGTGCATGAAGGATTTTGTGGAGATCATGTTGGGGGGGCAAAACCTAGCATTGAAAATATTGAGGCAGGTCTATTTTTGGCCTACTTTAACGAACGACTCCATCTCGTATGTTCAAAAATGCGACAAATGTCAGCACTTTGCCACAGTTCCCTGAGCTGATCTAGTCAAGCTAATGATGATCTCATCCCCGTGGCCATTTGCGGTGTGGGGAATCGACCTAATAAGGTGCCTACCAATGAGCAAGGAAGGAGTTCATTACATGGTGGTGGCAATCGACTATTTCACAAAGGGGGTAAAGGCTGAGCCTTTGGCAACCATCACTTCAAAGAGAGTCCTGGACTTTGTGGTGAATAATATTGTATGTCGATTTGGGCTTCATAAAAAGATCGTGTCGCACAATGGGACCCAGTTCGATAGTGATCTCTTCACTAACTTCTGTGAAAAATACGGCATTATTAAGAGTTTCTCCTCAGTAGCATATCCACAGGCCAATGGGCAGGTCGAGGCTGTGAACAAAATCCTAAAGGCGAGCCTTAAGAAGAGGTTAGACGAGGCCAAAGGAGTATGGCCCGAACAACTCCCACAAGTACTTTGGGCATACCGAACTTCTCCCAGAACCTCCACGGGACACACTCCTTTCTCCTTAACTTTTAGAAGCGAGGTCGTCCTTCCAGTTGAAGCTATGGTAACCACTCACAGGAAAAAGACATTTAGTTAGGAACGAAATGATGAATTACTTAACGCATCTCTCGACCTGATTGATGAGAAATGAGAGGATTCGCAGTTACACCTCGCCCATTATCAACAAAAAATCACTCGTTACTTTAATTCAAAAGTCAAGAGACGTAGTTTTGGATTAGGCGACGTGGTTCTCCAAAGGGTCTTTCTAGCGAATAAGGATCCCAAGGACGTTGTTTTAGGCTCGAACTGGGAAGGACCATATCAGATTGTGGAAGTTTTGCGTGAAGGAACCTTCAAGATAGCTCAGCTGAATGGGGAGATAGTCCCACGGACCTGAAATGCCATGCATTTAAAAAAGTATTATCAATAGTACAGTCATCCATGTAAGGCTTAATTATAAAAGCCATTTAATTAAATAACAAATGGATTATTAAATGATTTTTCTTGTTAAGGTAGTTTTAAATAATTTTTCTTGTTAAGGTTGTATTAGCTCGTGTATTGATGTTTGTAAAAGCAACCAAGAAAGTCTCTACATTCTGGTTACTTGGGGGGCATATAACCTGAGGTGGATCAAAATAAGATTGCTGGATAAGTTTAAATTACTTAAAACCCTAGATACAACTAGGTACAAAACTACCACGGATACAACTAGGACAGAAACTTAGAAGCTTGGAAAATTGATTATTCAACGGCCTTTTAAGAGCTCAAGATGTCAATAAACCTAGCACGAACTAAGTTTAAATCACTTAAAACCCTGGATACAACCAGGTCCAAAACTTAGAAGCTTGGAAAATTAATTATTCGATGGCCTTTTAAGACCTCGAGATGTCAATAAACCTAGCATAAACTCAATTTTAATCATTTAAAATCCTGGATACAACCAGGTACAAAACTTGGAAAGTTGGGAAAATTGTTTAAAATCAAGGGCTTTTTAAGGCTCGAGTTGTCAATAAACCTAACACGAACTAAGTTTAAAAATATTTTAAATCCCGGATATAACCGGGTCCAAGGCCTGATTTTTAACATGTATGATATAAATAAACACATAAAGTTTGGATATAACCGAGCTCAAAATGTCTATCCCGATCTAAAAATCAATTCCTAAAATCTCGAATGTACAAGTCTAAGGAGTCATAAATATGAGAGATAATAAAGGAAAGATAAATAGATAAAATGTTAGATATATAAATTGAAAATAAAATTGCCCCAAGGAGAAAAACCTCGAATTGAGCCCAAAGGCAATTAGTTACAAACAAATATAAAAAAAAACAAAAGCAAAAGGAAAAAGATTGTCACTGAGCTCCTCCAGGTCGCTCTGAGGATGTAACCTCCTCGCTTTCTTGCTCGCCTGCCGCAGAAGCATCCCCTATTTTTGACAGTTCTAGCAAGATCCGAGCCTTGAATTTTTCAAGGTACGGATCCCACAGTGTGGGGGCCATGAAAGAAAAGGTCCCATCCTAGTTAAAGGCCCATCAATGGTACAACATATCTTCCATGGACGACAATGAGGTCGCCTTCTCTTGTTTGACTGCAGCCTTGGCCTCGAGCAGTTTTGCTTTGGCTTCATCAACCTCAGCTAGGAGTTGTGCAGTTTGAGCCTAGAGAGCAGCCAAGGCAATCTTTGCAGCCTGCTCGCTTTCCTGGGATGAGGCGAGGGCAAACTTGGCATAATAATCACTCTTTTGAGCAGCCGCAAAGGCAGCTTTGGTGGCCTGCTCGCCTTCTTGAGTAGCTGTCAGGGCAGTCTTGGCAGCATTTATTTCAGCTTGAAGCTCATCATTTCTAGCCCTAGCTTGGGCTATACTGCGATATTGAGCCAGGGCAGAGTGCAAAATAACAAGGCAAGTCAGATATATCCTTGAACGCGATAAAAAGAAAGACGTCACCAAGGAAGGATAACTTACTGTAAGGTTCATCCCCAGGGCCTACTTCAAGATGTTCTCCGGGCTCCGCTCCTCGATAGTCCTCAAGTCTCTCGAGCTGGCCTTATAGGCGTGCCCAACCATGTGGCTCGCTGTCTCGTAAAGGATTCCCCAAAATAATTCAGGGATTTTCTTTAGATCCTAGGGATCTACTGGTATTCGCACTATCGTAGTTGGGGTAGGGGGCTGGAGGATCAATTTGTATTACTTGATTCCGAGGAGGCGCGAACCGAGGTGGAGGAGGAGGAGGAGGAATCCTCCTCTCAGTAACGAAAGATACCAGAGCTGTCGATCTCGTGCCTTTCCCCTTAGCAGGGGATTTCGAGACATTTCCCGCTGCTGGAGGGGCCTTCTTCGTAAATCTGGGCCTCTTCACGACAGGGCCCGAGCTGGTTTTCCTGGCCTAGAAAGCAGTACATAGGTCAGGAGCTCTGGTTTGTTCCATCTCTTCACTTGGAAAGAACAAGATGGGATTAGTTCTCAAATAAAGTCAAACATACAGAAAGAAAATAAATAAAGATCCTACCCTCTGGGCTGGGGGAGGAGTCTATTATCACGACCTCCGACCATGGGGCTACTGGAGGAGAAGGAGAGTCTACGACTAGTATTTCTTGTATCCTAGGAGGTTCAGGCTTTGATTCTACCTTGGGGCTGGACTCATCTACATACTACCTAAATCCAAGGGCAAAGGCGCCCTGGAGCAGAGAAGGCCATGTCCTATGGTTGGTTCCGTATTCGTCAAAGATGGCAGACCTAAAATTTAAGGTATTATCGACAACAATGGTGCCCTTAGGGTAACTATTGTCATGACGCACCACCAAGTGGTCTACATACTGGAGTAGGGTGATATTACGATATGGGTTGTAAGGATTGTGGACGAGCTGATTTGGGTTAAATCTATCTAACCTAAAATCGATAACAGCCCTATCTAGTTCCCTATAAGGATATGGGTTACCTTGGTTGGAGGGGCCGACTGCTGCATCTGACACAGCTCGCTCTAAATTGGGTTCTCGAACAGCCTCAGGAACCCGCCTCTTTTGAACAAGAGGCACCTCGTCCTCTCCTTCGATGGCCTGCAAGGCCTCTTCTTGAGAGGGTTGGAACTGATGGATTACCAGGAGGGTAGCCCGAGTCCTTAAGGTCAACGTCTGGCCTTCGTTAATTAACTGGCATGCTAGCATCATGATGTCATTCACAATCTAGCGATAGTCCTTCTCACTGGGGGGCAGCCCAGACAATTTTTCATACTAACCCCCAAGGGTTGCGGACTTCGTCATCCTCGCAAATATGGTTGCACGAGAAATAAACTCAGTTAATACATGTACAAGGGAAACATCTTGGAAAGAATAAAATTTCACGATCTGAGGTCAAAGAATAAAGAACATACGAGGACGGTTGAAGTATCTGTGTTCACAGTTTCGGAACCCGTTCGACATAAAGAACATGTAACGACCCAAGATTACTAATAAGGCTTAAGGGCCTTGATTAGTGTGTCAGGAGGGCATAATTGGTTTATGTGTGATTTAAATGAATTAATTCATGACTATGTGATAAGCACGCTTATATGATTATATGGATATATGAGATGCATGATTATGAATATTAGTATGCATGTAGGCCCTGTTTAGATTATAGGGGCATATCTGTAACTTTGGCCCGTTGAGGGCATAAATGTGAATATATGTGATAAATTGTTGAGACAACATTATTATGTGGATATATTTGCAGTATATGACTCGAGACGGTCCTAGTGAGCGGTTTTGCAAAATAGTCATGGTGGGGATTTATACCTGGCCCGGGGGAAGCCTGAGGATATTTTGGGAATTTAGGAAATATATTGGAGATTTTTAGACTTTGGGGAAAATAATTGGTGATTAATTAGATGATGGGATTTAAGTGGTAAACGTTAGGGACACTCGAGGAATTAGTGGGAATTGGGAGCAAATTACTAAAATGCCCTTAGAATGATTAAAAGACTTAGGTTTAATTGGGTGCGCAAAATGGTCTTTTGATGTGAAAAGGGGATAAGTTTTATTCTGCTTATTTAGATTTAGTGGAAGTTGTAGAAAGGGTTAGAAGCTGAAGGAAAGAAAGAAAGAAGAAAATAGAGACCTATCTCTCTCCCACACGATTTCTTCTGAACTTTGAAGCTATAAACTCAGAGGAGATTTAGGCTAGAGCTTGGGACTTTGATTCTTGGTGAAGCTAGGAGGTTCAGCTGGAATTAGCTACCAATTAAGGTAAGGTTTAAGAGTTTGGTCTGAGTTTTCTAAGTTTGGTGAAGTTGATTCTGATTTTGAGTTTTGGATGGAAATCAAGGGACTTGAGCTTGGGGATTTGAGGAACTAAAGGCTGGAAGGGCATAGAAGACAACCTAAGGTCAAATTCTCTCAGCTAAGGTAACCAATTCTAACTTTGAATTTCTGGGTTTCTGGTTTTCTGATGGTGTTCTTGAGCTTTTGAGCTCAAGTTTGGCTTATGAGTTTGATGATGCATGTGGCCAAGTTTTGATGTTGTTAGGAAATGTTGGGTGAGATATAGTAGATGGTAGGCTCAATTTGTAGTTTATTTGAGATTTGAAGTGGGTTTATGGAGCTTTGGCTCGAGGAAGTTCGAAGGAAAAACCCAGAAGGTTGCATGTTGTTGTTTGTAGCGTTGTAGCGCTAGCATTGGAGCGTTATAACACTATGCTTTGTTTTTTGGGGGGAGTTTTTCTCTGTCTGTAGCGCTACTCTGCCTCCAAAAATTGGTTTTGGGGTTTTCTTTTAGGGTTTTTTCTTAGGGGTTCGGGGGTCGATTCTGCCACCCCGTTTGGTGGGATTGGGCTTCCCAAGAGCTAGGGATTGGTCCTGAAGTTGGGTTACGGAATTGATTTTTAATGAGTGTTCTATTTTACAATTGTGACTAGGTAAATGCTAGGTCTCGATCGGGATAATGATCGAGGATCATTTCTTTTAACCAAAGCAATCAGAATGAAAGGTAAGAAAACTGCACCCGGTTATGTGGTTATGTTGGGACTAAGAGTTCCTTATACTTGTATGTGATGTCATATGATGGTATTAAGCCATGGGGACATGAGATAAATGACCTAAGAGTGTTGGAATTAATATTTTCACACACGACGCGGCTCGGCCACTGGTAGCTGAGGTTAAGTAATTAATCATTGAGCTCGCCCTAAGCAAGCCAGAGTCAGTGGGACAATTTAAGGGTGCGGCCTAAGAGCGTTGACCCTGGATATTGTATGATATGTTTATTGTTATTAATCTGATAATTATGGCATGTTTATTATCTGGATGATTGATTATTGGTTTGCAAATTGATATCATTGATTAAGTGAACAATGTAGCCTGCTGAGTGTCTCATTGATGATTTGTGAATTGTCTTACTATTGATTATTAATTATGCTCTCTAATATGATTTTCTTATTGGGCTTTGGCTCATAGGTGCTACGTGGTACAGGTGAAGGCAACGGAAAAGTGGGCCAGTCTTGAGTTGGAGAGCTCTGGGACAGAATGTACATAGTCAACTGATTGGCCGCCACGGCCGAGGAATGGTACAGGGACAGGAGAACCTAAAGTGTCTATTTTTCCATTAGAGTGGCTTGTGGTTGTACATAAACTTTGAAATTTTGTAAACTCTCCTTTAAAACCTATTTTGGGATCCCATGTATTAAACGTTTATTTTAAATGATAAATTTCATGTTTATGACCAAAATACTTTAATCCCTAACCTAATTACGACTTTATGGTTACGTATTCAACTATATGACTTGATTAGCAAGTCTTGCACCTTTATAATCTCACAGTGTGATGACCTTGGTTATCCAGGGTGTTACAGAACAAGTCTTTATAGTTGTTAGGGTGGCTTAGGAGCTCGATGACGGGAGCAGAATTGGGGAGCCTGGTGAGATAGTAGAACCTGTCACCTCGACCTCTTTGTTCCAGGTTGGCTTTGAGGTAGAAGAAATATAATATATCTGCCGGAGTGGGGACCTTCCACTCATGCTTCAAAACACAAGTATTTCAGCCCCACCAAAAGCCTATAAGAATTTGGGGGGAGCTGAAATGGAGCCAACTTCACGAAATTCAAAAAATCCACGAAGTATTGGTCCAAGGGAAGGAAGGCACCTGGCTTCAAGTGTTCGTCACTCCAGGCTGCAAAATTTTCTTGGAGACGGGAGTAGCTCCTTTCCCCTTCGAAAGCAGGTCGGGCGATGAGTACTCTGGTCCCGACCTCGATATTGTGGCTCAACATGATCTTGTTCACCCTCCCCTGAGTCGTGATCTTGGATACGATTCTTTCTGGCTTGAAGAAGGCGTTGGGGTCTACCACCACCTCTTTCTCCACCACTAGACCGAAGTGGGGAATAGGAGACTCAAGGGCGACCTCCTTCCTTTTTTTCTTTTCCTGAGCAGACGAGCTAGATTCGTTCTTCTTGGGAGCCATCAGATCGCTTAACGAACAGAACGACCTAATTAGTAGGCGACCTAAGAGGATTTAAAGGTTGCGACGCGAAAGTATGGGGGGGATGGTTTACTTTTGATGTACGAGCTGAGTTAGCCTCATCCCCATTGTGTGATGTTACGCGCTGCCCTAAGTTATGCTCCTCGGTTTCCTAATAGACCCCTGATATTTAGGGATCCGTGTGTCAGAATATCAGGCCACTACTTTCCTTGGGAGGCGGTTTAGTGCAAAACCACCCAAGAAGCGTGACCCCTAAGGAACCTGGTTTGGACCCTAAACACTTTTCATCTTCTATATCCCGAATGAGTATTTTCTAAATTCACCATGGATTACCCAGCTTTACCGAGAAATTACCTAGTTTTATGAATGTTGTAGTTCCAAAGATATTTTAGGACCTACTCATTAAATCTAAGTTGAAGCCTATTCACTGAAAACATTTGGGAAATAGTCTAATATTGATTACGGTGAAGTGCAGATGAGCATGGTGTAAAGAAAAAAGAAAAAAAAAAAGAGAAGACCAGTAAAAGAAAATTTTCTTCAAAACCAAAAGACGAGGTACTTACAGTATGTTCTTTGATAAAAAGAAGTAGACTTTGAAGGGGAAAGTTCATGGAAGACTTCTGAGTAACTGGGTGCAACGAACGGATGGGCATGGTGAAAAGAAAAAAGAAAAATTTCTTCAAAACCAAAAGACGAGGTACTTATAGTATGTTCTTCGATAAAAAGAAGTAGACTTTGCAAGGAGAAGTTCCTGGAAGACTCCTGAGTAACTGGGTGCAACGAACAGTTTTTGGGTTTTCCCGAGAAAGAAGAAGGATTCGGAAATACAGAAGAGAGAAAATATAGAAAAATTTCAAATGAAAGGTGGTGAAACCTGAAAATTGCCTACCCTATTTATACGTAAATGACATAAATTAATTGGCCATCCGATTTGGTTAGTACAAGATCCAAAGGCCATGGTTAAAAAGACAAAACGGCAGCAAAAAGGTGACAAAACAATTATTGTAGGCCTCGAAACTCAAACAGACGCCAATTGTGGTATACCACGTGTCTAGTACTCGAGTAGTGGGCAGGCATGGTTTAATGCAGTAGAAAGCTAAAGTCCCTACTGTGTAGGTCAGAAGGTGACGACATGAACCACGAGTAGGGACTTGGTGGCAAATGTTTGTTGACGCCGTTTTTCGTCAACAGATAAAAGAAGAGAGCACGTAAACAATTAAAGACAATGGCCAAAAGAAACAAACGAATCAAACACACGGTTTTTTACGTGGTTCAGCAGTTAAATCTGCCTAGTCCACGAGTCTCTGTTATTAACCTCAAGATTATCTCTGAACAATTCTTTAGCATGAATTCTACAGAGTTTTCTCTCAAGGATCAGAATTTCGGTCCCTTACAATGGTGCATGGCTTCTCTATTTATAGAGAAGGATGCAGAATACTATCCCACATATTTTGGGTAGTTACTCTTTTGTGAATAAAAATAAATGGCTTTAAATGCCAATAATCAGATATAAAAGGAAACGTCCCCCAAAGATCAGAGGGCGTATAACTGAATAAATAATATCCCACAATTCTTGGGGATTTACATCAATTAATGAGGGTTACATCTCATAGTTATAATACTTGTAGATATTCAAGGTGGTTATAACGTATCTTCAAGGCTCCAGCATTTCAGGTTTCATGTCATTGTGCGAGCCACTGACATCTCCCGAGCTAACGTTGCTTTCGAGATGGGATATCGAGCTCAAGACCCATGCTCTGAAGTTCCTGAAGATGAAGGTGTTCTCCGAGCTACCTTTCGAGATCGAAATCATTTCGAGATCACCGCATTCGAGATCATATATCATACTTTACAGGCTCGACTTACAATCCTAGATCACTCTAATCCTCACGAGACCATTTGCTGCGAACTCAGCTTTCGAGGTCATATTTACTATGGCTCGAAATCTGGGTATAACATCTTGCCCCCTCAAAAGTATTTGTCCAAATCCTAAGAGAAGGAAACTTTTGAACTTACTCTTTCTGGGAACCATACCGTCACACTCTTGAAAATGGACACGTGCCAGATGGGTATTGCTCACTTTAGGTACTTGAGTACCTTGGGAACACGCCCATGATCGTCCGTTTGACAACTTTTCGGCGCCATCTTGTCACCGATCCCCATCCATTCGATCTGTTGAGGATTTTAATCAACGCTCCTGATTAATTTAGTTTTCCCACCTATATATACAAGACCCCCTCTTCGTCTTCTTCACATTTGTTCATCACAAGCCAGAAAAAAGAAAAACACTCCCTAAACTTCTTATCACAGTTTACACTCAGTGCATGTTTTCTAGGCCGAAGAAACAAAGGAATCCTGGTTTGTTCGAGTCAGTGAGTTCTTTCTTACAACCTCTTCTCCACTCAACGATTTCGCTGCAATCACCATCACTGTGTAAGTATGCCATTTTGTTTTTAGCTCTTTTTTTTTTTTCATCCATATCGTACTTGTTGCGTATGCTAGTTTGCGTTATTAGAATGATACGATAGGAGGTTTTGAATCGAGAGGCTTTTATGTTTTCTGGATTTTCTTTCTGGATGTTCGCCTCTGGTTTATACCCAGTTTTTGTCCTTTGAACGAAGTTTCAACTTTCGGGGTTTTGAAAATTCTAGGCCATGTTTCTTGTACAATAAGTTTTCGGGTAAGAAACCCTCGTTCTTGACAATTGCGTGAAACTCAAAAATGCCTTTTCCTGGCTAACCGCCACCTTTCTTTCCCTTGAATTTCGGGATTTTCAAAAAATCATCCACGCTCTTTTTTCTTTCCTGTGGAACACGCAGTCTGACTCTTTAGTGAGGGTCTTAATACTTAGTTTCTTGTCCTTAAATCTCCGAGCTCATCCCATCGAGCTCGTGATTCTTGCATGCATGGCCCTCACCATTTTTTCTTTCTCGTTAGATGTCACAGAATCCGGAAAGACGATGGGGGTCATTACGAGCAATCCCTTACGAGCCCAAATCTCCGAGCCCGGAATCGGTCTTTGCCCGGAACCAACGTCGGATAAAAGAATACGAGCTTGCGCGCGAGCAGGAGGACATTTGAGCCCACTATCGTCGTCAGATAGACGAGGTCATTGAAAAGAAGAGAAGAGTCCTTCGGGAAGCCATCTATCCGGAGCCCAACCCAGGACCTAGGCCAATTCCCCTCGACCCAGCGTTAAAAGTCACGGTTGCATACCACCCAGGGGAACTCCAGTTTTCCTTAATGGCGGAGCCTTCGTCTTCGCAGCCTAGGAGGGAGATGTTTGAAGCCGAATTCTACCAGACCTCGGTTACCACCACCGACCAAATAACTGATATCTTGGCCCTCCATGGCCTTAGTTCGTTGGACACACTGAAGTGTCGAGCTCCGACAAGGCATGAACGGAGCTGTTTCGCTCCTGGGGGCCGCGATTCCAATGTGAAATACGCGGCCTGGAGCCAGGAACATATAAGGGCAGGAGCTTTGATGCCCCTGAAGTCCTTTTTCAGAGACTTCATTGATTTCGTTGGGTTGGCTCCATTCCAACTCAACACCAACTCATACAGGGTGCTGTCTGCCCTGAGGTCCTTGTTCCACGAGCTGGGGTGGACAGGGCCTTCACCCCAAGAGATTTTATATCTCTTTTGTTTGAAGAGTAATCCCTCCCGAGCTCGGGGAGGAGATGGTTTTTACTATCTTTTGAGCTACCCCAAAGAGACAAAGATCTTTGAAGATCTTCCGAACCACCCTCCTGACTTCAAGAAGGCTTTTTTCTGGACAGACGGTCTGTCCCCGTCTCGACACCGTTCGTTCAGGCGGATTCGTAAGTGTTCTCGTTCCTTTCTATTTTTAAGCTCAGAATTTTAGCCCTAAAATCCATATTTAGTTGAAGTGTACCTCGTCTTTCAGCTAACTTTCAGCGTCCCACCCCTGACGAAACAATGAAGGAGCACAGAGAGGCCCTGCTCCGACTCCCCTACGGCAGGAGGTCTCTCTCATTTCTATTACATGAGGACAAGCTACGAGCTTGTGGGTTGTTGGGACAGGGCCAGTCAACCTCTGACTGGTCCAGTAAAAAATATGAACGCTGGGAGGAAGTGCCACTGCCCACAGGCATCCTTCCTCCGAGGAGAGAAAGGAAAGCATCTCTCCCAATTCAATCGAGAAGTCCGCGGTCGGGAAATGAGGCCAATGACGAAGCCTCGAGTTCGGACTCCGGTGGAGGTAAAACCCTTCCTACTTCAAGAATGTGGTCCCCCACTTTATTAAAACACGGGCCCAATAGACTAGTCTCGTGCCCACAGGATAGATACCACTTCTACATATGGAGTTGGGTAGATGACTGTGTCCATAGGTTTGATAGTGGGCTCAGGAAATACGATACTATGTACACCACGGACGAGGTGTGGAATGGGATAGCTGTGCAGTATGGGACCAATGATTATAGGGACCTTTCGAGGTTATCACCAACTTATAGGGAAGGCACTCCCCCAGCCTCTTCTGAAGACGGGGGAATTTCATGGTCCCCAAGCTCGAGCTCGGGGGAGAGTCTCAGTTAGGTTTTTTCTTCAACTGGTTTACATCTTTTCCCAAAGTTATTATCATTGTTTAACTCACTGTCATTATGCAGGTGCCATGAATCCCGACCTCGACGTCGTGCTCTTTAGCGATGGGGGAGCTGGCGCCCAGAAGAGCAAACGCCCGAGGATACCAAAGAGGCCCGACCGACAGTCCAAGGTACCTAAACATCACAAGACGACTCCCACGGCCCAGATCACTGCGAACACCTCCAAGGAACCGACTGCCCAGGTTGATGGGTCAGGCCCTACTGCATCCATCTCGCAGCTTCCCACTGAGACCCGGTTAATAGTTGTTCGGCCCCCGAAGAAACCTTCTACCTCAATGGTTCAGCTGCCAACGGCCCAAACTCATACTGAGGAATATGTACATGATGGCGCCGCTGGGACAGAAGGGGCTGTACTCAGCTCGGACGTCCTTTCTCGGGTGGGTCAGAGCTTTTCTGGCTTTGGCACCGACCACTGGGACCTCGTGTGCAAGGCCTCGGACTGCAACACTCTTTATGAGAAGAGTATCGAACTCTCCGCCGCGGTAGCCTTCTCAGTATGAGTATCGAACTCTCCACCGAGACCCAGTTAATAGTTGTTCGGCCCCCGAAGAAACCTTCTACCTCAACGGTTCAGCTGCCAACGGCCCGAACTCATACTGAGGAATATGTACTTGATGGCGCCGCTGGGACAGAAGGGGCTGTACTCAGCTCGGACGTCCTTTCTCAGGTGGGTCAGAGCTTTTCTGGCTTTGGCGCCGACCACTAGGACCTCGTGCGCAAGGCCTCGGACTGCAACACTCTTTATGAGAAGAGTATCGAACTCTCCGCCGCGGTAGCCTTCTCAACTCTATTTAGAGTATTTATGTCTCAATGTACAATTCTGATTCGTTCTTTGTGTTTCAGGCCCTTGTTGTTTCAGCACAACTCAACTACAAGCTGACCAACGAGGTACAAACGAGCTTATCTCTGGCTCAGAAGTCGAAGGATCTCGAGCTGAAGATGGCTGACGAGCTCAAAGACTCGAAGTCTGAACTTGAAAAATTGAACACCCGTCTCGAGGAGCTTGAAAAGTCAAACGCTGAGCTCGAGAAGGCCAATGCCAAGCTCGAAGAGGAGAAGTCTGCCACCCTCGATTTCATGGAGAGCGAGAAGACCCGCCTCCTGAATAAGTCTAAGGAGTAGAGGGAGAAAGCGGTCGACCAGGCCATGTACAAGCTTTGGGCCGACAATGCCGAGCTTGACACCAGCTTCCTGGGTCCTCTCGAAGCCACATATGTTGAGCGGTGGAATGCCCGTCTTTTGGCAAGTGTAGCTGCTCGAGAGGCGGCCCAGCAGGATAGTCATGTTATTCGTCCTGAAGGGTCTGGTGATGCTGATGCCGAGAAGGCCAAGGATACTCCTCTTCCTTAAATCTGATCTCGGAGAAATCAGTTATCGGG
Organism: Humulus lupulus; assembly: GCF_963169125.1. Taxonomy (NCBI): domain Eukaryota; kingdom Viridiplantae; phylum Streptophyta; class Magnoliopsida; order Rosales; family Cannabaceae; genus Humulus; species Humulus lupulus. Next base: position 209,204,536 of record NC_084794.1, on the reverse strand, counting down.
GTTGCATCCCCTTATTTCTGTAGTTATTTAAATTTGTGCCCACGGGGCTGACACAATTTCTTTAACTATTCTTTTATATGCTTTACATTTCTTGGCTCGAAATATTTTCCATATTCTATATTGATGAACTGGTTATGTTTATTTAATTCTTACAAACATAGTTTGGATTTAGGCTCGAAATTCGATGCATTCATGCATAGTTTATCCGAATTATCCGTTTCCAACCTCGTTATTTATCAAGGTCGGACATTACTTTAACCATGAACTGAAAAGTACTTATATGGCATGTAATATGAATGATTTGGTTAATCTTTTTTTTAGTTACTTTTCCTCATCCTCAGTATTTTGGCTCCGAGGTTAAGAGTTCGAAACTATATTTCTAAGATATTCCAGCCTTGACTTTGACTTATCTCGCAATAGGTTTAGGCTCCCATTTATCATCGATCAATAATTTGGCTAGTTTGTTCCAAACCTGTTGTGTTTGCACATCTGGTTAACTCCAAATATTTAGGTTTTTTTATGGTTCGGTTATATCCGAACTATCTAAGCTCGCATACTATCTAAGCTCGCGTATTTGGTCATGTCCAAATACTTTGTTTTTGATAATTCGGTTATGTCCGAACTACCTAAGCTCGCGTATTTGGTCATCTCCAAATACTTCATGTTTGATAATTCGGTTGTGTCCGAACTACCTAAGATCGCGTACTTGGTTATATCCAAATACTTTATATATTTTTTATTTTTTAAGCTGGAGGTATGTATACCAATGATGCCCCCTTAATATCCTATGAGTGTGACCATAGGTTATTAAATTAAGAGAGATTGCAAAAATAAAAATAAATTACATGTGAAACAAAGTAGACATTTTATTTGATGAAATTCAAAAACAAACTAACATAGATAGAAAATCATGGTTACAGGCAACACTTTTCCTATACTATTGATAATAAGGTCTAAGGTGTTCGCCATTCCATGCTCGTGGTATGAGGCTCCCATCTAATCTCGCAAGTTTGTATACGCCAGGGCGGATGACTGATTCTATCTGGTATGGTCCTTCCCAGTTTGGCCCGAGTACTCCTGCTGTTGGATCTCGGGTTGCTAAGAATACGCGTCTCAATACCAGATCTCCTACTCCGAACTTTCGACTTCGAACCCTTTTATTGAAATATCTTGTGGTTCGTTGCTGGTAAGCAGCATTTCTCAGCTGAGCCTCCTCCCTTTTTTCTTCGATCAAGTCTAGGGTTTCTTCGAGCTGAGTATGATTGGAACTTTGGTCGTAAATCTGAGTTCGAATCGTTGGAATTTCGACCTCAATGGGCAACATTGCCTTGCAGCCGTATGCTAGAGAAAATGGGGTATGTCCAGTTGATGTCCGAGCTGTAGTTCTATATCCCCAAAGGACTTGAGGTAATTCCTCAGGCCATCGTCCCTTTGCTTCTTCCAACTTTTTCTTCAAAGAACTTTTGAGAGTTTTATTAACGGCTTCGACCTGACCATTCGCCTGAGGGTGAGCCACTGACGAAAATCTCTTTATTATACCGTTCTTGTTACAAAAGTTGGTAAATAAGTCGCAATCAAACTGGGTTCCGTTTTCAGACACAATCTTTCTTGGCACTCCATATCGGCATACGATGTTCCTTACCATGAAATCTAGGATCTTCTTCGAAGTTATGGTCGCCAATGGTTCAGCCTCCGTCCATTTTGTGAAGTAATCAACCGCGACCACAGCATACTTTACTCCTCCTTTGCCAGTTGGGAGCAAGCCTATGAGGTCGATGCCCCATACCGCAAAAGGCCATGGGGATGTCAACATGGTCAGTTCGGAAGGTGGAGCTTGGGGTATCGTGGCGAATCTCTGGCATTTGTCGCACTTTTTCACGTACTCGAAAGAGTCCGTTTTAATGGTTGGCCAGAAATATCCTTGGCGTATAATCTTCTTAGATAGGTTATGCCCCCCGGTATGGTCTCCGCAGAACCCTTCATGAATTTCTTCAATATTCTTCTTTGCCTCGGGAGGAGTTACACATCTGAGCAATGGCATGGAATACCCTCTTCTGTATAACCTCCCGTCCAGGATGGTGTAACGAGGAAGTTGATACATTAGTTTCCGAGCCTGATTTTGATCTTTTGGAAGAATTCCATTTTTGAGATACTCAACTATCGGGCTCATCCAGGTCGGCTCTGTCTCGATCATACACACATCTTCCTCGTCAGGCTCAGTAATGCTGGGTGCTGACAGGTGTTCTACGGGTACAACATTCAGCTCCTCATTTTCGGCGGAGGTGGCGAGCCGAGCTAAGGCATCTGCATTTGAGTTTTGTTCTCGGGGAACCTGTTCGATTGCATAAAACTCAAAAAACTCTAATGCGGACTTTGCCTTCTCCAGATAAGCTGCCATTTTTGTGCCACGAGCCTGGTATTCTCCCAAGATTTGATTAACCACGAGCTGAGAGTCGCTGTAGCAATGTATAGCTTTGGCCTTGAGCTCTTTTGCTATTCGTAGTCCCGCAAGTAAAGCCTCGTACTCAGCTTCATTATTAGATGCTTTAAAGCCGAACCTTAACGCAGAGTGAAATTTGCTCCCTGCAGGAGTGATCAGAATAATTCCTGCCCCCGCTCCATTTTCATTTGATGACCCGTCGACGTAAAGTTTCCACAGCTCGTGGGCCGTGGTTGTTACCTCGTCGTCGGCTATACCGGTGCACTCCACTATGAAATCCGCCAACGCTTATGCCTTAATGGTCGTTCTCGGATGGTAGGTGATCTCGAACTGTCCGTGCTCAACAGCCCACTTTAGGAGTCGACCAGATGCCTTTGGTTTAGACAAGACTTGCCTTAATGGTTGATCTGTTAGTACATGGATAGGATGTGCCTGAAAGTAAGGGCGGAGCTTGCGAGACGAGTGGATCAGACTGAGGGCGAGCTTCTCCATCAGTGGATATCTTGACTCTGCCCCCAGTAATCTTTTACTGATATAGTAGACGGGTTTCTGTATTTTCTCTTCTTCTTGAACAAGCACCGCGCTTATCGCGTGTTTGGTAGTTGAGAGGTATAGGAACAGTACTTCTCCCGTCTCAGGCTTCGATAGGATGGGCGGTTCGGCTAAGTGCTTTTTGAGCTCCTGAAAGGCTAGCTCGTACTCATCTGTCCATTCGAACTTCTTACTTCCTTTTAATAAGTTGAAGAATGGGAGATCGCGGTCCGTTGACTTCGAGATGAACCTGCTCAGAGCTGCCATCCTGCCAGTCAAGCTTTGAACATCTTTATGCTTCCGAGGTGAAGGCATATCGATCAGGGCCTTTATTTTGTCGGGATTAGCCTCGATCCCACGAGAATTGACAATGAAACCCAGAAATTTTCCTGAAGACACCCCAAAAGTGCACTTCTGAGGATTCAACTTCATGTTGTACTTTCTGAGCACGCCAAAGCACTCTTTGAGGTCATCAACATGGTTCTTGTTAAGTTGAGACTTTACAAGCATGTCATCAACATAAACTTCCATGTTGTTCCCTATTTGCTCTGAGAACATCATGTTTACAAGCCGCTGGTACGTGGCTCCAGCATTCTTGAGTCCGAATGGCATGACATTGTAGCAGTAGAGCCCTTTATCTATGATGAAGCTCGTATGCTCTTGGTCGGGGGCGTGCATGGGAATCTGGTTATATCCAGAATAGGCATCCATGAACGACATCAGACCATGTCCCGCCGTGGCGTCTACGAGCTGGTCAATTCTCGGCAGGGGAAAACAGTCTTTTGGGCAGGCCTTGTTGAGGTCCGAGTAGTCAATGCACATTCTCCACGTCCCATTGGGCTTCGGGACCAACACTGGATTGGCCACCCAGTCAGGGTAAAAAGCGTCCCTTATGAAATTATTTGCTTTCAGCCTGTCCACTTCCTCCTTTAGTGCTTTCTTTCTGTCTTCATCCAGCTGCCTTCGCTTTTGCTGCTTCCGAGGAAAGCTTTTGTCTATATTCAATGCGTGGCTCGCTACATTAGGGCTTATTCCCACCATGTCAGAGTGTGACCACGCGAAGACATCCTGGTTTTTCTTCAGAAAGCAAATTAATTGCTATTTTGATTCGTCTTGGAGGTGTTTCCCGACCTTCACCTTCTTTGAGGGATCAGCTTCCTCGAGCTGAACCTCTTCGAGCTCTTCCAAAGGTTGGAGGTCAACCTTTTCCTCAATCCTCGGATCGATCTCCTCATCAATTTTTAAAACTATCCCATCTTTATTTTGAATGACAACGAGTGCTTGAGCGCTCATTTGTTTCTTTCCCCTCAAGGAAATGCTGTAGCATTCCCTTCCTGCCAATTGATCTCCTTTCAATGTTCCGACCCCGCTCGGAGTTGGGAACTTAAGGACTAGATGCCTTACAGATGAAACTGCCCCCAGCCCGACCAGGGCGGGTCTCCCGAACAATACATTGTAGGCAGATGGTAACTCTACTACCACGAACTCCATCATCTTGGTCACCGAGACTGGATAGTCTCCCAAGGTCACAGGGAGTTCAATGGACCCCATACAGGCGGTTCCTTCTCCAGAAAAGCCGTACAAAGTGGTTGCACAAGCCTTCAGGTCGCGAAGGGAGAGTCCCATTTTCTCTAGTGTTGCTTTATAAAGAATGTTAACTGAGCTCCCATTGTCTATGAGAACTCGGCGCACTCTTTTGTTGGCGAGCTGCAGGGTGATGACAAGTGGATCATGATGAGGGAACTGGACATGGGAGGCATCTTCCTCGGTGAAGGTTATAGGCTGAGTTTCAACCCTTTGGCTTTTTGGTGCCCTTGGTTCGGGTTCATAAGGAGACCCGTCCCCTGTCTTCAGCTCATTCACATATCGCTTTTGAGCATTTCTACCCCCTCCTGCGAGATGAGGACCTCCCGAGATGGTTATTACGTCCTCTCCATCTATCAGCGGAGGCCTGTCTTCTTCCCGAGATCGGGATTTATTATTCTATGCTGCTGGAAGCGCGGCTACTCTCTGGCTGGCAGTAGTCTGTCCAGTATTCTGGTTTTTGACATACTGCCGGAAATAACCTCTCGAGATCAACCCTTCGATCTCGTCCTTCAGCTGTCGGCACTCATCAGTTGTGTGTCCGGTGTCCCTATGAAACTGGCAATACTTACTGGAATCCCTCTTGCACTTTTGATTCCTCATAGGGTCCGGACGCCTGAAGGGGACCTGGTTTTCATTAGCCCGGTAGATATTTTCCCGAGACTCGTTGAGCTCAGTGTGTACTTTATATACGGAGTAATACCTTTCTCCTTTCTTTTTATTTCCCCCTTCAGCCTCGGGGTTATTTCCCTCGCTCTTTTTCCTCTTAGAGGGATTCTCTGAGGTAGGCTGTGAAGTTACTGGATCAGCCGAGGTTGAGGCGGAGTTAATGTTTATCGTTGTAGTTTCGGTTTGCGAGGTTGCTTTTAGCGTTGACCTCGCCTCCTCTACATTGACAAATCTCTGCGCCCGCTTGTTAAACTCGGTTATTGACCTCACCGGTTTCCCTTGCATGTCATCCCAAAGGGCACTTCCAGGCAACACACCAGCTCGGATAGCCATCAAATGCCCACTGTCATCCACATCTCGTGCTCGGGAGACCTCTAGATTAAATCTTGTCAGGTAGCTTTTCAGTGTTTCACCCGGCTGTTGCCGGACGTTAGTCAAAGTGGACGCCTCTGGTCTGACTCCCATCATAGCCCGAAACTGCTTCTTGAAGTCTCTAGACAATTGATCCCACGAAGTTATCGAGTGTCTCTTGTACTTCTCAAACCAACTCTTGGCAGGTCCGACCAATGATGTCGGAAACAACATGCACCTGAGCTCGTAACCTACGTTACTGGCTCTCATAATAGTGTTGAATGTACTTAGGTGGCTACATGGGTCGGTTTTTCCTTCAAACGCTGGGACGTGAGGAATCCGAAACCCTTGAGGAAACTGAGTGTTAGAAACATTGGGAGCAAACGGCTCGAGCTCCTCATCAGAGTCCTCGTATCGACCACTCCCTCGTTCATTCTTCAAAAGCCTAAAGGCTTTTTCGAGCTGATCAATCCTTTCTTGGACTGGGTCCTTAGGTGGTGCCTGGAATCGATAGTCATTAATCGCGATCCCAAGCTCGCGTCTCCGTGAGGGATCTCTACGCCCATTCAGATGATTCCTTAGGTCCGGATTTGTCTGATCTCCTTTCCCCCTGCTCTGATTCAGATGATTTCGCAGGTCAGGATGACTCTTGTGATTTCCAGTATTTTTACGACCCCGGTCGTGTTTACTGATGGACCTAGTTTCTCCGGACTCATCACTGGTGAAACTCATTGATTGGTCATTTCGTGGTGGATCCTTTCTACGTCGTCTTGTCTCCGCAGTGCGAGATCAAGACGTCTGACTTCTCTCAGATGGCGCGCCTCTCCGCTCCTGGAACGTCTCCCTGTTTCCTTGTCTTTCCCCTGCACGCCCTTGATCCTGATCTCGAACAGGTTGAGCGTTTCTGCGGGGAGGTGAAGGATATCTTATGGGAGATGGAGGGAACCGTATAGGTGACGGTGGTTGTCGTCCTTGCCTCGGCCTTGAGGGTCCAAAATTTGCCCGAGATGGGCCAGTTTCGTTCGGTGCACTACCAGGAACCTGAGTCCGAGCCTCGGCAGGAGCTCGGTTGTTCTCAGTTCCTGCAGGCACTTCCACAGGTAGATTAGGCGGGACCCGAGCTCGGGTACTCCTCTGAGGCCTAGAAGGAGCAGATGGCTCTGCTGGTGCTGGAGGTTGTGCCGGCCTCCTTGTGGCAGCATTTTTTCGTGGACGTCCACGGGGCCTCCGGGGAGGAACGTGCACGTCCCTTGGAGGAGGGACTTGGTTTTCGCGCGGAGGCGGGGGCTGAGCCACCTGCGCCTCTGCGACTATCCTGGCCAACTCCTCGTTACGTTTGTTGGCTTCTGCCAACAACTGTTTCAGCTGCCGATTCTCCAATTCTACAATAGGGACATAACGTTCAGGATTATAGTACATGTCCTCATCCCTTGGTTGTGGAGGTGGTCCCCGGGAATCAGAGGACCCACTCCTTTCATCAGCGTCCGGGTTCTCCATTGGCTATTTTCCAAGACGCCTTGGGTAATTTTCTTCAGGAGTGTTCTGATTGTTTGCAGCCATGAATCTCTCAGGGATGGATGCTTGAGGCTCTCAATGAAAGCACCAAACTGTTGACGCCGTTTTTCGTCAACAGATAAAAGAAGAGAGCACGTAAACAATTAAAGACAATGGCCAAAAGAAACAAACGAATCAAACACACGGTTTTTTACGTGGTTCAGTAGTTAAATCTGCCTAGTCCACGAGTCTCTGTTATTAACCTCAAGATTATCTCTGAACAATTCTTTAGCATGAATTCTACAGAGTTTTCTCTCAAGGATCAGAATTTCGGTCTTTTACAATGGTGCATGGCTTCTCTATTTATAGAGAAGGATGCAGAATACTATCCCACATATTTTGGGTAGTTACTCTTTTGTGAATAAAAATAAATGGCTTTAAATGCCAATAATCAGATATAAAAGGAAACGTCCCCCAAAGATCAGGGGGCGTATAACTGAATAAATAATATCCCACAATTCTTGGGGATTTACATCAATTAATTAGGGTTACATCTCATAGTTATAATACTTGTAGATATTCAAGGTGGTTATAACGTATCTTCAAGGCTCCAGCATTTCAGGTTTCATGTCATTGTGCGAGCCACTGACATCTCCCGAGCTAACGTTGCTTTCGAGATGGGATATCGAGCTTAAGACCCATGCTCTGAAGTTCCTGAAGATGAAGGTGTTCTCGGAGCTACCTTTCGAGATTGAAATCATTTCGAGATCACCGCATTCGAGATCATATATCATACTTTACAGGCTCGACTTACAATCCTAGATCACTCTAATCCTCACGAGACCATTTGCTGCGAACTCAGCTTTCGAGGTCATATTTACTATGGCTCGAAATCTGGGTATAACAATGTTGTACCCTAATTTTAGCACGAGTCCTTCACTCAGCTCGGGTACAGCTGGAAAATAAATATACAGAGAAATAACCAATGAAATGATATATGTTTATTACCCACGTAAGCAACTCTGGTTTCACATGGGCATGTGTGGTGTTAGGCGTCCTGGGTTTAACCCGAGCTACAGACGTGAAGGTTGTGAAGCATGAGCTGATGAAATTAGAATGGCTGCCGAAGTATGAGCTCGGAGAGATATCCAGCTCAGGATAATTCAAATATATTGCGTACCCACAGATCCCCAAAGACTCGGATACTTTTATACGATTATTTATGACCAGCCTGTCATATTTAATGTCTGAGATATTAGGAGACCATTTATTTTGTGATCAAAATAATATCCTAGTATAAATGGGAATTGTTTGTATTAAATGTAATAAATATGTAAATTCGTGATTGACACACGCGGTTACCCAAACCTGTCCAAGGAATTTCTCTATAAATACTGAGAATATTGGACAGGAAAAGGGACGATTATTCTGTAATACTGAAACTCTGCCAAAATAGAGAGAGAAACAACAATAATATAGACTCGTGGACTAGGTGGATTTTAACCACTGAACCATGTAAAAAGATTTGTGTTCTTGTGAATTCATTTCATATTTCAGTTTATTCTTAAGCACTACTAATCAACCTTATTATTTCTTAAATACACAGTTGGCGACAAACTGCGTCAACACACTCAAATAAATATATTTAATTGATTCTACCAATTAAAACCAATTTTAATTAATACTAATTTTGAAAATTAAATATTAATTTTATTATAATTTTGAAAATTACGATAATTGAATTATTTATATAAATTGAAAATTACATAATAATTAATTTTGTTAATTACAACTAATTTGTAATTAATTAATTAATCACTATTATCACATAATTGCATATTTGGCCCGAAGAACAAATTTCTTCTCAAATATGTCTTTTCACCATTTTACCTTTTATATCAACTCTTGCCTTGATTAGTGTTTATAGAGCCGCTGTGGGGACCTGTGGACCTATAATTCCAAGCTCCAATAAATTTGAGATTATTAATTAAATAATCTTGATTTATTAATCTCATGATTACGCCACTATAAATATGAGACTGCACTCTTGTAATTATAGACATTTCATTTACTGAGTACTTTATTATAATAAAGTGTCCATTGATATAATCATTACATACAAAGTAACCCTCTAACAATGGTTCATAATTAATTGGGAATAAAATTACCGTTTTACCCTCTTAATTATATCTTATTTCCTTAAGTACCATTGACTTTACTAGCGAAGGTTAATTCATAACTAAATTATGAATTTGAGCTCAATAACCTTTCAGTCTCAAAAGTCAACCCTTAAGCGAACAATTATTCAATCTCTTATGAGAATGTATAGATTCCATATCTGTATACTATGTCCCCAGCCATTTACATTAATGAGTTCCCAAAACAAAAGTTTCTAGCCTGATCATTCTGACAGACCCTAACAAGTGAATCAAAGAACTCATATAACATAAATAGGAGCTCATAGTAACTTCAGGATTAAGATCTATTTGTATATGATCATTAATTGATATATTTAATTAATACTTTGAAACAGTATTTAACTAAGTACTAATAAACATATCTGGTCCAGTTATATATATTTTGTAATATATAAAGTACATCCACTAAAGTGTTCTACTACACTAGTAATCCAGATCTAAATCACATGTATTCATAGTACTAGTGGACCGTAGTTGCAGTAATTAATCTACATATTCCATAACTTTATTTCACTGCGAACTATTCAAGTTCATTTATCTCAAACACAATCCTCCCGTACCAATACGTGGTTGAGATCACATATATGAACTTAGGAATTTTTCTGATATTTACTTAATATTATCACAGAATAATATAGTCCATAAAATATATTTATAACAAATTCAATTTATTTATTTCCTAAATTAAGGTCTACTACATATGCTTTCAAGGCACAATTCCCAACAACAAATTTAGCACGAAGCTACAACTACAAGGATTCAACACTTATTTAAATTCCAGATTTGTATGCATTGGTGAGTGAGTATCAGTCATGAAGGTTCGAGTCTGGGCATTGCGAGCTCAAAGATGATGGTCTCAATAAAGTTACTCGCTAAGATGAGGCTAATCAAAATGACGAGCTTGTGATGTTGGTCGACTTCGAAAGTATGTAAGTTGAATGTTCAAGATCGGTAATCGCGAGGTATAATCTAGTTTAAATACGGTTACTGTTCGAAAATCCCTATTTCTAAGGGATTTGTTGTAATCTGATAATGAATCCCGATTATCATGAGATATTATGAAATTAATGCAATTATTTGTATTTATTTGAAACTTGAATTATAACTTCCCGAAATAAGGGGGAAGATATTTTGTAAACCAGCCTACAAATAGACTGGAGAAATTCATTTGGAGATACGCTGAATTTGGTACTGGGAATACTCTGCGAAAATTGCTTTCTAAAAGCTTTAAGAGAATTCCATCTTTCAATAATATTGACTCGTGGGCTAGGCAGATTTTAACCGCTGAACCACATAAAATATCGTGTGTTTTTCTTATTGATTTTTCTAATTCTGTGTTTAGTGCTCTTCTATTCTAAGTTGACGAAAAATGGCATCAATAGTTTGGTGCTTTCATTGAGAGGATTAAGTAATACATTAGACTGTTTAATCAGAAACCTCCTGAATCATCAATGGTCACTGCGAACAACCCCAGCACTGGTGGGCGACCATTGCCTCAAATACTAGAGAAGAAAACTCCTCGTGCTGAAGACTACCCACGTCAGCCTGGAAAGCAGCCCATGGATAACTCGGGCCCTCAAGAGAGAAGTGATTCATCCGATTCCCAGGAGTCGCCTGCTCCCAGACCAACTGAGGATCTCTACTATAATCCAAAAATATATGTTCCTATTGTAGAACTAGAGAATCAAAAATTGTGCAAACAATTGGCAGAAGCGACAAGGCGCAATTAAGAACTAGCTAGACAGGCTACTTAGGACCAAGCACCACCTCGGAGACCTAGAGGACGTCTCGAGGAAGTACGACTGCTAGGAGGGCTAAGCAAGGGACCCAGCAGGTTCATCCGAGGCCCCAGAGAAACACTCACACTGAAGCTACCGACAACCCGACTGCGGAGCTGTCAACAGGAACCGGGAATAACTGAGCTCCTTCAGTAGGAGGTAGCCACCGAGATAGTAAGGAACAACCCGAAGCTTGTCTGGGCCAATTCTGGACCGTCTAGGCCAAACAATGGGAGGTAGTCACCGTCTCCCATAAGACATCCACCATCTCCTAGAAGACACCCCTCACCAGTCCGAGAGGCCACATGACCTGCACCTCAAAGGCCATCTCACAGTGGAAATCAGGATGGAAACCTTCAGGCCAGACCCGGACAAAGGAATGAAAATGAGGCTTCCCGAGAACACAGAGCTCCCCAACCTTCGGGAAGCCAAGTTTCAAGATCAGAAGCAGCTGGAGCAAGGAGTGACACACCTCGCAATCACCGAGCCTCGCAGCCGGAAAGAACTGGAAGATTCATAAGCAGGAGCTTATATTACACCTGGTCTATAAGTATATATAATACCGAGCACTGAGAATTAGGGGAATCATCCTGACCTTCAGGATCACCTGAACCATAACCGGGGGCAAAATAATCCCACAAACTCGGATTTGCGAGACCATTTGAATGGTCAAAAAAAGTTGGCATATGGAAATCAGAATAACCCTATGATGGGACAAGGAGCTGGAGTTTTAATAAACAATAACCAGCTCCCTCAAGTTCAAGCTTGACCCTCAGTAGACCCGGTCCAGGAGAGAATTGACCAGTTGGAAAAGGCATTCAAGCTCGACCCTAAGATGAGCGGAACAAAGATAAGGCTGAAGAGTCCGACGAGGAGCCTGAGCCTTTTTCCCCACATATCTCTAATACCCCATTTTCGCAAGGGTTTAAGATACCCTACGTAGCACCATTTGATGGGAACTCAGACCCATACAGTCACCTGAGAACCTTCAATACCATCATGTGAGCCAGCAATGTTGGCTATGAGCTCCTATGCATGTTGTTTCCAGCTACTCTTATAGGACTGACAAAAAATTGGTTCGAGAAATTTAGAAGACATTCAATCTCGTCTAGGGATCAATTCACAAAGGAAATTAAGAAACAATTCAAAGCTATGGTTTGAATTAGCCCCGAAGCCTCGGCCTTGACTAATGTCCGACAACAGCAAGGGGAGTCATTAAAAAGTTACCTTACGAGGTTTAATATAGAAGTGGCTCGAGCCCATAATGTTCATGATAGTGGCCACTTAATGGCTGTTTGAGCTGGTATACTACTAGGGAGTCCCCTTTGGGAAGATTTGCAAAGAAAACCAATTTCAACCAGAGGGCCTAGAGGTTTGTCAATGTTGAAGAGGCAAGGTCATCAGTAAACATGGCCTCCTAGCCAGTAACTACAACAACAAACGATAACTCAGCCTCCACCTCAGCAGCCCCATCAACGTTAAAATCCTCTGGGGATAACCCTTCCAAAAGGAAGAAAAATGAAGGGAATAATCCCGAGGCTGATGGTGGGAAAAAGAAGAAGAGAGGCAAGTATTTCTCCGTCTACACAATGTATACCAAGCTCAACGAGACTCGGGAAAAAATATTTCTTGCCAATGAAAATCAAGTCTCGTCCAGGTGATCTGACTCAATAAAGAATTAGAAGGCAAAAAGAGACTCCAATAAATATTTTAGATTCCACAGAGACGTCGGATACACAAATGATGAGTGCCGACAATTGAAGGACGAGATTGAAGGAGTGATCTCCAGGGGATATTTCAGAGAGTATGTAAGAAACCAAAATTCCAATCAAGCCTCAACAAGTCAAAGGGCAGCAACTGCACAACCTGCCCAACAAAATAACTCCCGAGCTTGGAAGGATGAGCGACCTCCTCCAATTGATGGAGAATATGTAGTAACCATCTTGGGAGGACCACATATTGCAGGAACGGGTAGGAAGACTCAAAAGAGATACGTTAACGAGCTAAAGACTGGAGGTGGTTCTCCCTATGAACCCGAACCACAAGCTCCAAAGCAGCAAAGGGGTTGAAACTCAACCCATCACATTTACCGAAGAGGACTCGTCACACGTCCAATTTCCTCACAATGACTCTCTGGTCATCACTCTTCAGCTTGTAAACAGGAGGGTGCGCAGGATCCTGATTGATAACGGGAGCTCTGTGAATATCCTTTACAAGGCCACTCTAGAAAAGATAGGACTCACGCTTCACAATTTGAAAGCATGTGCAACAATGTTGTACAGATTTTCAGGAGACAGAATTGCCTGTACGGGATCCATTGAACTCCTCGTGACCTTGGGAGACTATCCAATCTTGGTAACAAAGATGATGGAGTTCGTGGTACTGGATATCCCGTCGTCCTACAACATACTGCTCGGGAGACCTGCCCTGATTGGGCTGGGGGTAGTATCATACTATGGAATCTGGCCATCAAGTTCTCAACTTCTAGTGGCATCGGAACATTGAAGGGAGACCAGCTCATAAGAAGGGAATGCTACAACATTTCCATGAGAGGAAAGAATCAAACAAGTGCCCAGACACTAGTGGTTATTCATGAGATGGACGGATTTGTCTTCGAGATAGAAGAGGAGATTATTATATTATTTTATAATATAATATAATATTATATTATATTATAATATAATGTTTTAGATTAAATGAATGTGACAAAGAGTGTCACATATTGTAACATATAATAGAGAGTTACAATATTTAGATATATGAGATATATCCAAATATGTAACATATTTGGTGTTACAAATTTGTAACTTCCAAATATCATCCATTATTGTGTAGATTTGTTGTTACACAATATTGAGATGAATTTCTTAAAGCCATATGAGAAATGGCTGATAGAGATGTGATTTTAACTCCCATATTGTGCATGGAAGTTACAAAATCAAAAGGGAATAAATTTGGAACGTTTTGAAAAAATTGAAAAATTGGTTGCTGGATAATGTCTATGGCAGCGACGCCTGTTTCTCAGGCCGCGACCCAAGTGGTAGAAACACTCTGAGGGACGCGACGCCTGTTTCTCAGGCCGCGGCCCAAGTGGCTGACAACATCTTCCAACTTTCAGTTTTATCCAATTTTGAACGTTTCCAACAGCCAAATAACTCCCAAATTCTCTATTTTAATTCCATAAACATCCAATTAATCATTGGTAACACCCATGGGGGTTGGTGGAATTTGAAATTCAAAGGGTGTCTCAAAACTCTATAAATAGGAGCCTAATGCTCACTTGTAAGATACAACATTTTCTATCCATTAGAGAACTTGGCTAGAAAACACCTACAGGCTTGATTATTCTAGAAAGCATTTCCAAAATCTGTGAGAGATCCCTTAGTGCTTGAGTTAGGGGAAAATAACTTTTGGACAAAGGTTTCAAACCTTGTTCAAGTTGGTGATCCCCAACACTCTTCACTTTGGTTGTGTGAGTGAGAGTTCTTTATTGATTGTTCTTGTTCTTATTCTTTTGTTCTTTTGCTTTTCATTTCTCCTATTATTCTTCTTTTCTCTTTTATTTGTATCTTTTGTTTTAGAGTTGTAATCTCATCTACATCTTTCATTTTACTATCTCAAGTTTATTTGTATCTTTTTGTCAAAGAGTTGTATTTTTTATATTCTATCATCTTCTACTTCTTTCTCTATATTTACTTGTAATTTTGCATAGAGTTGTAACTTTATTTAATCAATAATTATTTATTTGTAATATTTTGTTTAGAGTTGTAATTATCTTACCATTTCCATTGAGGCAAAACTATTTTTCTCAACATTCAAAAGCTTAACCCTTGTTTGTTTCAATGGAAGGTGAGACCATCAAGATTATGAATCATGACCTAGTGAGGTTGGATAGGTTTGATGGATCCAATTGAACTAGGTGGTAAGACAAGGTAAGTGTCATTGTATATACTATTTTATATAATAGTGATGAAATTTTATTTCATGTATTAGCATGTTTTCAAATGTTGATATATGAATAATTGTGTAGATGTTTAGATGTTAATACAATATGAGATACATTGTAACATAGTTGACAAATCTATTTGTGAAAGTTAATGTATAATTCTTAGAAGTGAACTTTTGACAAGCTCTACATAATATAGGGATTGTTAATCTTATGTGTATTCTATATGTGAGATAGTAGTACATACATTTGACATGAAAATTATGTTTTGAGAATTTATAAAGCATGATAATTAGGTAAGTTTTTGACATGCCTATATATTGATTTTATGAATCAATAGTATATATAAATATGTGCATATGTGAATTATTGTATGATATTTGTGATATACTTACAATATATTTATGGGATTCAAAATGCATGCTAATATGTTGGATATATTAACAAATTATGTGAAATTTCTTTGAGAATTATGTTTACAAATTATGTTAATATATAAAATTATTTTGATAAATACATGAGAATTTTTATGATTATTATGGTGTGACATATAATATGATTATTAAGGTGATAATAATATAAATATGTTTTATCCTCTATTATTGCAATGTGATGAGTTACCATTTATTTGGTAAATAAAGAGAATTATTTGAGAAATTAAAATTTCTCATTTAAGTGTTGATCATCTCAACTTATGAGATAAGAAAAGATGAACCTAAGGGGGTCACATCTTTTGATATGTGTCTTGCTATTGCAAGAAAATGGATTAAGGAGATCCAAAATTATGGGATGACATATTGACCTATAGGCTTGGAGTCTAAAAGTGTGGCCAAAAGAGAAAATATTTTAGAATTATTTAGTGACAATAATTCTCAAATATTCAATGTCTCAATGAGGTGACATTACAAAATTGGAGAAGCAATTTTGAATCTTTATACCAATAGTGAATAAGGTTGAAGAGAATTTTATTCATTGTTGTTAAAGATGGTGATATGTTTTAAATTAATCTCAATGGGAGATAATTTTAATCCAAAGCATTAGAAATCAAAGTGTTTAAATAAATCATTGAGGGTTTATTTTCTTTGATTTAAGTGTTTAAAATTGACATCTTCAAATTTATTTTGAGGAGAAAATCAACTGATATCAACATGATGTTTTCAAAAGAATCTCAAAGAGGCTCTTAGAAAATGTACAAAAGTTGTTTAAGTGATTATGAAATTATTTAGGCAACTAAAAGTGAAATTAGTGATTATTTGCTTGAGAAATTTTCAAATGGTGTTTTAACTAGAGGTGGTAAAATGTATTTTCTTACTTTTATAGATGGTTTTAGTAGATATACCTATGTGTTTCTTTTAAAGCATAAAGATGAAACTTTTGATGCTTTTAAATTATATAAATTAGAAGTTGAAAATCAACTAAATAAAAAGATTAAGGTGCTAAGAAGTGATAGAGGAGGAGAGTACATCTCTAATGAATTAAATACATTTTGTGAAGAAAATGGTATAATTCATCAGTGCACCGCACCTTATACACCACAACACAATGGTGTTGCCGAAAGGAAAAATAGGACTTATCTAGAGATGATAAATTCTATGTTGGTGTTTTCTAAGTTGAACTTCAACTTATCGGGTGAAGCGCTTTTAACCGCTTGTCACATTCTTAATCTAATACCGATGAAGAAAAAAGAGATATCTCCATATGAGTTATGGAAAGGAAGAAAAGCCAACATAAGGTACTTCAAAGTATGGGGGTGTCTTGCATATTGCAAGAAAAACGAACCTAATAGAACAAAGTTAGATTCAAGAGCCATAAAGTGTGCTTTTGTTGGTTATGCCAACAATAGTAAAGCTTATAGGCTATTAGACTTAGAGTCTAATATTGTGATTAAATCTAGAGAAGTTGAATTCTTTGAGAGCATGTTATGTGACAACAATTCTCAAGCTTCAACATCTCTAAAGGGGAATGTGTTATATGAGAACAATTCTCAAGCATCTACATCCAAAATTAATTCTAAAGAGGAGAATTCTCAAAAGAATGTAAAGCTACCCTTTGAACTTAGAAGAAGTCAAAGGCTAAAAAATAATGAGAAAAGTCTAGTAGTAGATGAGTAGATTCTCAACGAATTTCATTCTACATGGTAGAAGGAAATAGAAAGGAAGTCATTAGGAAAATTCCTATTGTACTTCTTGTTGAGGATGATCCTAAGACTTATAAAGAAGCTATGCAATCAAGAGATAGTGAATTGTGGAAAGAAGCCATCAATGATGAGATGGATTCAATATTCTTTCTAACAACACTTGGGAATTGGTAGACCTCCCACCGGGGTCTAAGCCAATTGGGTGTAAGTGGGTATTTAGGAGAAAATACCACACTGATGGCACTATCCAAACATTTAAAGCTAGATTAGTAGCTAAAGGGTTTAGGTAAAAAGATGGTATCGATTATTTTGATACTTATGCGCCTGTTGCAAGAAAAACTTCTATAAGAATTTTGTTCGCTTTAGCTTCTATACACAACTTGTATGTTCATCAAATGGATGTCAAAACGGCATTCCTTAATGGTGACCTCAATGAGGAGGTCTATATGGAACAGCCCGAAAGGGTTTGTCCAACCAAAATATGAACATAAAGTATGTAGACTTGTAAAATCCTTATATGGATTGAAACAAGCTCCTAAGAAATGGCATGAGAAATTTGATCAAGCAATCATGTCTAATGGGTTTAAACATAACAATGGAGACAAGTGTTTGTATTCCAAAACGTGTAAGGGATATGTTATCATTGTTTGCTTATATGTGGATGACATGCTTATTCTAAGTGATAGCATGAAAGGGAGAGAAGAAACGAAGATGTTTATATCATCAACCTTCAAGATGAAAGATCTTGGAGAAGTTGCCACCATACTTGGTATCAAAGTAAAGAAATATAGTGGGGGTTGTGTGTAACGCCCTGGATAGCCAAGACCGTTACACTATCTGTTTATAAAGGTGAAAGACTTGCTAATCAAGTCTTTAAATTCAAAACGTGTTACTGAAACTATAGTTGAACTAGGGTTAAAAGATTTTGGTCTCAAAAGCTGCATTTCTTATAAATAAACATTTTCTATTTACATGGGATCCCAAAAGAAATAACTTAAAGACTGTTTACAAAAGATTCAAGATTTAAATACAGTGATTAGCCACTCTAAGGCAAACACAGACAGTTAAGCATTTCTCGTCCTGTTCCACTCCTCGGCCGTGGCGGCCGAATAGCTGACTATGTACATTTAGCCCCGCAGCTCTTCTCCTCAAGGTTGGCCCAACTTTCCTTTCCCTTTACCTGCACCACGTAGCACCCGTGAGCCAAGGCCCAACAAGAAAACAAAATAACATAGCATAATCATTCAACAGACATTCAGATAACTCATACCGCATAAGCATGTACTCAACAGTCTAAGCATTCATGGTAATCAAGTATTCAGCATACCAAGTATATTAATAATCAATTCACACATGATAACTAGGGTTAACGCCCTTAAGCCGCACCCTCTATTTATCCCACTAACTCCGACCCACTTAAACCGAGCTCAGTGAATATAAAGCTATCCTCAGCTACCAGTGGTCGAGCCGCGCCCTGTGCGCAAGTATTATTTAAGGCACACTTAGGCCGTTTATCACATGTCCCATGGAATAATACCATCAATGACATCATATAGATATAGGGAGCTCTTAGTCCCATCACAAACACATAACCGGGTGCAGTTTTCTAACCTTTAGATTCGCTATCTTTGTTCAATTTGATCCTCAAGCACGATCCCGTCTGAGCCCTAGCGTACACCTAGTCACAGCCACAGATCAGAATCATCACCAAACCTCAAGTCCAAAACCTAGTCCCGAGACCAATCCTGAGCCCTCAGGAAGCCCTAATTCTACCAAACAGGGTAGTGGAATCAAACCCCGAACCCCCGGGCAAAAAACCCTTGAAAATAACCCAAAAGCCCATTTCTGGAAATAGGGTAGCGCTACAGCACTCTAAGGAGAGCACTATAGCACTACAAACAGAGCCTAAAACGCCCCAGACCACATAGCCTAGCGCTATAGCGCCCAGTGACTAGCGTTGTAGCGCTACTCACAGCACAACAAACCCTACATTTTCCTCCTTCGATTTTCCCCGAGCCAAACCTTACCGAAACTCTTCCAAACTTCAACCAAAAATAAAAACAAGCCTACCAACATCTCCAACTCACTGTACACATCCCAACCACACATAACTCAATCACATGCACCCCAAATCAAGGAAATCACTATAGCTGAACCGTAAGCTCAGAAACTCAATAAGAACAACAACTGAAACCACGGAACTTGAACTAGAATTCCTTACCTATGATGGATGAGCTCAACCTAGGTTATCCTCCTCACTAGATTGGCCTTCACCTCCTCAAAGCTTTAGCCCCAACTCCCTAAAATTCCCCACCAAAACTCAGCTCAAAATCCACAACAATACCAAGAACTAGAAACTGAAAACTACCTTAAACCTTACCTCAAATGATGAGTATCACATGTCAATCCCTCATGCCAAACCAGGGACCCTAGCCTCAAGCTCGTGCCTAGACCCTTCCTGAGTTTTAGCTCCAAGAAACCTCAAGAAATGGAGAAGAGACCTCCAACCAAATGAGAGAGAGAAAAAGACTTCCAATTCCCCTTTCTTTTCCTATTCTTCCTTTTCCTTTAGACCTCCAGCTCTTTCTACAAAATCCACTAAGTATAAAACTTAATAATACTTATCCCTTACAAACCAAATGACCATTTTGCCCTCCCTTTATTCCTGAGCCTTTAATCAACCTAGGGGAATTTTGGTCATTACACCCAATTCCCGCTAATTCCTCGAGTGTCTCTAATATCTACCGCTTTCTTCCCAACACCTAACTAATCACCAATTATATTCCTCATTATCAAAATAGACTCCAATATATTCTCTAAATTCCCAGAAATACCCACAGGCTTGCCCCGAGCCGGGTATAAATCCCCGCCGTGACTTTTCATTAAATCGCTCACTAGGATTGCCTCGAATTACAGATTACAAATATATCCACATAATAATGTGGTCTTGACAATTTATCACATATATATACAGTTATGCCCTCAACGGGCCAAAATTACGATTATGCCCTTCTAACCTAATCAAGGCCTACATGCATACTAGTACACCTAGTCATGCGTCACAGATATTCAAATAATCATATAACATGCTTTTAACCATTAAATAACATATAATCCAATTATGCCCTCCCGGCACACTAATCAAGACCCTTAAGACTTATTAGTAAATTTGGGTCGTTACATTTTGAGTTAGGGCAAGCCCACTATGTTAAGAAAGTATTGAACAAATTTAACAATCTCAAGGTTAAAGATGCCAATACTCCATTCGATCATAGTGTAAAACTAGAGAAGAATGAAGGAAGAGCGGTGGCTCAATTGGAGTACGCTAGTGCTATATGGATTCTAATGTACGCTGCCCAATGTACTAGACCTCATATAGCATTTGCGGTGAGTAAACTTAGTAGGTTTACAAGTAATCCAAGTGTGGATCACTGGAAGGCGATTGGAAGAGTCCTGGGTTATCTCAAGAAAACAAAAGGATTGAGCCTTCATTACTCCAAATTTCCTTCAATCTTAGAAGGATATACAGATGCAAGCTGGATATCCAATCTTGGGGACAACTTGTCAACAACTGGTTAGGTATTTACACTTGGTGGGGGTGCAATTTCTTAGGGTTCCAAGAAACAAACCTGTATATCTCATTCCACCATGGAAGTAGATTTTATAGCTCTAGCTACTACCGGCAAAGAGATCGAATGGTTAAGGGATCTGTTGATAGAGATACCCCTAATCAAAGAGAATGTATCCACTGTATTGATACATTGTGATAGCCAAGTGACATTGGCTAGAGCATACAGCGGAGTGTATGATGGGAAGTCTAGACATATTAGTCTAAGACATGGATATGTAAGAGAATTGATTCAGAGAGGAATCGTCTCAATATCCTATGTGAGAACAAGTGAAAATATGGCGGATCCTTTCACTAAGCCACTAACGAGGGATTTAGTGGCTACATCATCTCGAGGGATGGGACTTAAACTCCCTAAAGAGATTCATGATTGATGGTAACCTATCTTAACACTAGTTATTTAACTAGTGTTAGGTTCAATAGGCAACAACAAGTCAATCAAGTGAATATTAGTTGTACTCAAAACAAGTCCCATCTAAGATATTGAGTACTTGTGAGTTACCAAGTTGAGGGTTAAAACTGAAAGGTTTTTTAATAGAATTAAGTCTTGTGAAGACAAGTAGTTTTGGTAACAAAATACTGTAAGAATTCTACCTATATGGACCTAGGAGTAGTGCCGCCTCTCATGATAATTGGGAGTATTCTCAAGAACGTCCATGAATGGAAAGTGCACATGGACATTAACGGTGCAAAGCGAGACATAGAGGTCTCAAGTGAACATCACAAATGTGTGTGTGTTATCACCGATTTGTTATAATGAAAAGATGGTTCAATGCCTAGTGCAACCAAATTTTTGACAAATTTTGTGATAATTACACTATAGTAAAGTTCAAGTTGAAAAACACTTTTCTTTATGCACTAATGCAATGACTCCTATAAGAGAGAGTTCTTATTTAATCAAGTGGAGGATATGTTATATTTTAAAATATAATTATTGATTAAATAAGTGTTACAATAGATAACTATTTAATCTAGTGGGGGAATGTTATATTATTTAATAATATAATGTAATATTATATTATATTATAATATAATGTTTTAGATTAAATGAATGTGACAAACAGTGTCACATATTGTAACATATAATAGAGAGTTACAATATTTAGATATATGAAATATATCCAAATATGTAACATATTTGGTGTTACAAATGTGTAACTTCCAAATATCACCCATTATTGTATAGATTTGTTGTTACACAATATTGAGATGAATTTCTTAAAGCCATATGAGAAATGGCTGATAGAGATGTGATTTTAACTCCCATATTGTGTATGGAAGTTACAAAATCAAGAGGGAATAAATTTGGAACGTTTTGAAAAATTGAAAAATTGGTTGCTAGAAAATGTCTAGGGTCGCGACGCCTGTTTATCAGGCCGCGGCCCAAGAGGCAGAAACACTCTGAGGGCCGCGGCCCAAGTGGCTGACAGCATCTTCCAACTTTCGGTTTTATCCAATTTTGAACATTTCCAACAACCAAATAACTCCCAAATTCTCTATTTTAATTCCATAAACATCCAATTAATCATTGGTAACAGCCATGGGGTTGGTGGAATTTGAAATTCAAAGGGTGTCTCAAAACTCTATAAATAGGAGCCTAATGCTCACTTGTAAGATACAACATTTTCTATCCATTAGAGAACTTGGCTAGAAAACACCTACAGGCTTGATTATTCTAGAAAGCATTTCCAAAATCTGTGAGAGATCCCTTAGTGCTTGAGTTAGGGGAAAATAACTTTTGGACAAAGGTTTCAAACCTTGTTCAAGTTAGTGATCCCCAACACTCTTCACTTTGGTTGTGTGAGTGAGAGTTCTTTATTGATTGTTCTTGTTCTTATTCTTTTGTTCTTTTGCTTTTCATTTCTCCTATTATTCTTCTTTTCTCTTTTATTTGTATCTTTTGTTTTAGAGTTGTAATCTCATCTACATCTTTCATTTTACTATCTCAAGTTTATTTGTATCTTTTTGTCAAAGAGTTGTATTTTTTATATTCTATCATCTTCTACTTCTTTCTCTATATTTACTTGTCATTTTGCATAGAGTTGTAACTTAATTTAATCAATAATTATTTATTTGTAATATTTTGTTTAGAGTTGTAATTATCTTACCATTTCCATTGAGGCAAAACTATTTTTCCTAACAGAGATCGACCCTAGAGTAGAAGAAAGGGCCGATCTCAAACCACTAGAGGAGATCCTCGAGGTGGAGCTCGACAAAAAGGATGCCACGATGGTGGTAAAAATGGGCAAAAACCTTTCTAAAAGTTCAAGATAAAAATTGATTTGCTTCTTGAAAGAGAACCAAGATGTGTTCGCATGGTCGCACTCGGACATGGTAGGAATTAGTCTGAATGTCATAAGCCATGCACTAAACATTGATAAGAGCTTCCCCGCGAAGCAGCAAAAGCGAAGGCTCCTGGACGATGACAGAACAAAGGCCCTTAAAGAAGAGGTTGAGAGGTTAAAAGCAAATCGCTTCATACGAGATGATTTTTATCCTGACAAGATCAAGGCGTTGATAAACATGCCCTCACCTTGAAAACATAAGGATGTCCAAAGCCTAACTGGATGAATGGCAGCCCTAAGTAGGTTTATCTCAAAATCTATGGACTGCTGCCTTCCATTCTTTAACCTTTTAAAAGGGGGCAAAAATTTTGAGTGGTCGGAAGAGTGCGAGCTCGTGATTCAAGACCTTAAGAAACACCTCACCAAACCACCAATCTTGTCCAAACCTATTACAAGAGAGATTTTGTATTTATACCTCGCTACCACCGAGCACGCCAATAGTGCAGTACTGGTACGTGAGGATAAGAAAATACAAAAACCTATATATTAGGTCAGCAAAAGATTATTGGGGGCCGAATCGAGATACCCATTAATGGAAAAACTGGCTCTGAGCCTGATACACGCATCTCGAAAGCTTCGACCCTACTTCCAAGCACACCCTATTCATGTATTAACTGACTAGCCACTACGGCAAGTTCTGTCCAAGCCAGAAGAATCTGGAAGAATGTTGAAGTGGGCTGTCGAACTCGGAAAGTTTGAGATCACTTATTGCCCGAGAACGACTATCAGAGGACAGGCTCTGGCAGATTTTATTGTCAAATGTACTGGGATCTCCAACGACGAAGTTGTAACCCTAGCCCGCGAGCTGTGGAAACTTTACATCGATGAATCCTCTAACGAAAATGGATCGGGGGCAGGCATCGTATTAATCACCCCAACAGGAAATCATTTCCACTCGGCTCTAAGGTTTGGCTTCGAAGCGTCAAACAACGAGGCTGAATATGAGGCATTACTAGCAGGACTTCGATTAGCCAACGAGCTCAAAGCAAGGACTAAGCGACTCGCAGCTGGTTATTAGCCAAGTCCTGGGGGAGTATCAGGCTCGCAGTATAAAAATGGCTGCTTACCTAGAGAAAGTAAAAGAAGCACTCAGATAGTTTGAGTTCTACGCTATAGAGCATGTCCCCCAGGAGCAGAATTCAAATGCAGACGTATTAGCCAGGCTCGCCACAACTAACCAGGCTGATACACTCAATGTTGTCCCAGTAGAATTTCTACCAACCCCAAGTATTAACAAGCTTGACGAAGCAGAAGTATGCATGATTGACTCACAACCAACCTGGATGACCCCAATAGTAAACTATCTCGAAACCGGCACTCACCCAGTAGACCGGAATGAGGCTAGAAAGCTGATGTATCAAATTCCAAGATACATTATTGTTGAAGGGACACTATATAGAAGGGGGTACTCTATGCCATTACTTCAATGTGTAACCCCACCCGAGGAAAAAAAGATTTTGAGAGAAATCCATGAAGGGTTTTGTGGAGATCACAATAGGGGGCATAGTTTGTCGAAAAAGGTGATAAGGCAGGGGTACTTCTAGCCCACAGTCAAGGCGGACTCGTTAGAATATGTCAAACGATGTGATAAATGCCAACAGTTTGCCTCAATTCCATGAGCTCCACCCACCGAGTTCACCATGATGAGTTCCCCATGGCCATTCGCAGTATGGGGAATTGACCTCATAGCTCCTTGCTAACTGGAAAAGGTGGAGTAAGGTATGATGTGGTCGCAGTTGACTATTTTACAAAATTGATCGAAGCTGAACCCCTGGCCACTATTACCTCGAAGAAAGTCCTAGATTTCTTAGTAAAAAATATCATCTGTAGATATGGGGTGCCCAGAAAGATAGTATCAGATAATGGGACCCAGTTCGACAGTGATCTGTTTACACATTTATGCGAAAAAAATGGGATAATAAAAATTTTATCCTCTGTGGCCCATCCCTAGTCAAATAGCCAAGTCGAAGTAATCAATAAGACTTTAAAAATCTCCATGAAGAAAAGGCTTGAAGAGGCGAAGGGGAAATGGCCCGAGGAGTTGCCTCAAGTCTTGTGGGCTTATAGAACCACAACACGGACTTCAACGGTGCATACTCCTTTCTCCCTAGCTTATGGATGCAAGGCCATGTTACCAATTGAGGTAGAAATCCCAACAACACGGCGCGATGCGTACAATCAGGCCTCGAACCAATCTCAGCTCGAAGAAAGTCTAGACCGCATTGAAGAAAGATGAGATGAAGCCCAATTGAAAAATGTTGCATACCAGCAACGAGCTACTAGGTACTTTAACAAGAGGGTTCGAGATAGAAAATTCAGATTGGGAGACTTGGTGCTAAGGCCCGTGTTCTTAGCCACATGAGACCCGTCTGCTGGGGTACTTGGACCTAACTGGGAAGGGTCTTACCAGATCGAGTCTATCATTCGACCTGGAGTGTATAAGCTGGCGAGGTTAAATGGAGAATTGGTTCCGCGAGCTTGGAATGGTGAATATCTACAACCTTATTATAAGTAATGTAGGAATGATGTTTTAATTGTAACCAAGCAAGTGATTGATTTTTGACTTTTTCTTAATTTCGTTCAAAGAGTTGTATTTTCTTTATAGTGTTGTACCTTTTTGCAAACCCTCATAATTCAATAATCCACGATCACACTCATAGGATATTAAGGGGACATAAGTGGTATACAATCATACCATAGGTTTGAAAAAATATAAAATATAGAAAAAGAAAAGTAATGTCTGGATTCTTAACCCGATGTGAAAATTTATAAGTGTATGGATTGAAAACCAAACATGCGAGCTAAATAAGTTTGGAATAAACCAGCAAAACCTAACCGGTAGTAAAATAGTTGGAATTCTAGATAAACCAACTATAAACTAAGTTGACTTTGGGGCTGGGAAATTTTGCAAATAAGTTTCAACCTCGAGAACATACTCGAGGATGAGGAAAAGTAACTAGAAAAGCAAAATATAACTAAACTACTAAGATTACATGCCAATTAAGTACTTTTAAGTGCATGGTAAAAGTAAGGTTCGACCTTGACGATAACAAAGACGAACATGGATACTTTGAATAAACTTTGCATGAATGCATTGAAATTCAAACTTAAATGAAAAAGATGTATTTGTATGAATAAACAAATATGAAAGCAATTCCTTAATATCGGCAGGCTCGAAATATTTCGATCTAGAAATATAAGGCATAATATTAAGGCAAAAAGCTAAAGGAAAAATCAAGTGCATAGAGATTTTTTAGTTAGAAAATTGTTTGCATAAAAATTGATAGTTATAAATTGATAGCTCAAAACAGAGATATAGAATTGTCTCTGCCTCAAGGGCATAAAAAAAAAGATATAGTCACAAAAAACATAAAGGGTCGCAGCCCATGATCTCAGCCTCATGGGTTAGATGCCTCTCTAGCCGCAGTGCTAGCTGCCTCGACTGCCTCCTTAACTTTGAGTTTGGCTTCCTCTTCTTCGAGTCGAGCTTGCTATTTGGCAACAAAGTCAGACTCCAAGTTGGCTAAGAAGCTAGTGTCAAGGTCAGGATTGTTCACCCAAATATGATACTTCGTCATGTCGACAGCATGATCCTTTTTGGACTTGAACTCCTCCAAAAGATGGGCTTTATTGCCTTCGAATACCTCAAAGGTCGCCTTCTTTTCCTCCTCCAACTTGGGATTTAGTTCTCGACGTTCCTTGATTTCAGAGTCTTTCTCCTTGTTCTCAAAATTCTTAGCCTCGACCTCCTTCAAGGTCACCGCCATTGTTGATTCGAGGTCAGACACCTTCTGGGAATTCTCTAAGGCAGCCTTCAGCTTCAGCTCGAGCTCGGAAACCCTCAGAATGGCTGTATCCCTTGCTGCCACTTCCAGCTTCGCTGCTTTGAGTTCATCCGCAAGCTTCAGTTGGGCATCTCTGGCTTCTTGGGCAATTGCCCTGCTCACGGTCACCTCGTTGTTCAGCATGAAATTGTGCTAAACAAAGGAGGCAAAGGCTTGTACACAAAAATAAACATGAGTTATTGAAGGTACAATATAGGTTAGTACAGTACGAGAGGGTCAAAGTAAGAATGACTAGCCGAGGAGATAAGCTCACCACCCTTATCAAAGATGGTGTTGGCATCGTGGCAGGAGGTTAGAAATTGCCATTGTGGGGCACCAAGGCTGCTGAGACTTTGACCCATGCGAGTCAAGATATCCGAGCCCAGATTAACTCCATGCGACCCTGCTGCATTGTCGAGCACAAACTCCGGAACGTGAGGGGAAATCGTCTAGAAACGTCCCGTGTAGGAGCTTGTTTCTTCTGGGGTGCAGGGGCTTTCTGGGTCAGTTGGACAACAGGAGGAGGCAAGGTGGTGGAGGGCGCCACTGGCTCGATATCAGCATTCGCTCTAACTTCAGGAGTGGCTTCAGCAGTCTACCTCGGATCCAGGGTGACCGAGGCTGGAGGAGCCACCTCTGGCCTTTTGGGCCTCTTTGAGGGGCGACCTCCTCTTTGCGATGCTCGTTGGTGCTTGCTAGCCTTCGCGGCCAGAGGTCGGCTGAGCACGTTATCGAGATCGGAATCTATTTCACCTGAAAAACATAAAGGTCATATTTTAGTGATCGAGCATAAGGTTACTGAAAGAAACAAGACTCCAAGATAATGGAAACCTAACTAGTACTCTCGACTGAGCTTGAGCTCGGGGACCAGGAAATTCCCCCATCTTTTGAAGACACTGGGGGAGTCCCATCTCTATAGGTGGGAGATAGCCTTGAAAGGTCTATATATATATATATTGGTTCCACATTGAACGAAAATCCCATCCCAAACCTTGTTTAAACTATACATAGTTTGATACTACCCTAACCAGCTATCGAACCCTAAGATCTACCCATGACCATACTAAGAAATTATTCCTGGGGTCCTTGGTGAGGACCATAACCTCGGGTTTGTGCTTAAGCAATGAAGGAGACCACATGGTGGAATTGAGCACAACTTTACCTCCATCACCCGAGCTTGGTGAGGCTTCATCATGAGCTTCTCTGCCCGAGACAGGCCGATCATGTCGGGGGAAGCAAGGGTGTGAAGTCGCGAGCTAGAAGATTTCCTCCTGGGGGGAAGTCTGTCGGTAGGGAGGAGCACCCACCTCGAGTATTTGCAGTATGTCGAGTCATATGTAGATTGGCCTTCTTATAAATGGCCGCAAGCTCGAAGCTGGTCTTCATGGAGGAGGTAGGACAAAGACCTTCGACCATAAGGCAGTTGAAGCATGGTTACCCTATGCTCCACCATCATTGCTGTTGGTGTGAGGCGGTGGTAATTGGCTATAGGAACAACTAAGTATCAATATTCTGAGCCTAACTATTCAATGGAAAAAGGGACAAGTATGATGAAATACTTACAGATGTGTTGGAAAGAATAATATTTCGAAGGAGCGAGACTGTCTGTCCAGAAAAAGGCGAGCTTGAAATTCGGAGGGTGATTTGGCATGTCCTCGAGCTTTTTCTCCTTCGGGTAGCTCGATAGGTAGTAAAATCCATCCCCTCCCCGAGCTTGAGAAGGGTTGCTCTTGAGACAAAAGAGATATAATTTCTCCTATGGCGAAGGCCCTTCCCATTTTTGCTCATGGTATAGAGACCTAAGGGCTATCGAAACCCTGAAGGAGTTGGTTTGGAGTTGGAATGGGGCGTGCCCGATGAAATCCAAGAAGTTATTGAAATATGACTTCAGGGGAAGCAGAGCCCCCGCCCTCATGTGTTCGCGACTCCAGGCGGCGAGCTTGATTTTATAGTCGGGATTGCCATCTCCTAGGGCAAAGCAGCTCCGTTCGTTTGAGGTCGCTAGCTGGCACGTCAGGGTGCCAGAGAGCCTAAGGTCGTGATACGCCAGCAGCTCGGATATCTGGCTGGTAGATGTGACTAAGCTTCAGTAGTGCTCAGCCTCAAAAAACTCATCTTTCGAGGTGGGGACTGAAAAGGCTTGGGAGGTAGAAGGACGTGATGAAGAGTCTTCCATTAGAGAAAATGAGAGTACACCAGGCTCGAAGGCGACGGTGACTTTGATCTTAGGATCTAACGGGACAGGTCTGATCTCAGGGTCTGGATTTGGATAAGCAGCAACTCAGAGTATCCTTCTCTTTTTCTCCTCGACCTCGTCTATTTGGCGTCGAAAGCGGTCTCAAATATCTTTTTTCTCACACCTTTATCTGTGCTTGCGTATCAGTCGCTGGTTTCGGGTGAAGGGCAATTCAAGACTTGGAGTTGATGGGAGGTAAGGGATAGCGAGCTCGGGCCCCCACCGATTCTCAGAGTACTGCGACATCTAACAAGAAAGAAAAGGGTGAGGGGCCAGTATATTGGAAATTGCAAGAAAAGTATAATTTTGATAACTGGAGCTCGAAAGCTCGAGATAACGAGACTGCCTTAATCAATATTGAGGTCTCGAATGGGCGAGATTAACTCGAAGGTGATCCCTAAACTATTGTAAAGTTCGGGCTTCAAGCATGTACTCACACAAAAGTGGGGAGGTTGGTGCAAAAAAATTCAGATTTTCAGGGAAAAAGCTGGCAGTTACCCAAAAAGGTGATATTTTTGGGATTTGTACATTTAAAACCTTAGATAAAAAAAAAAACCCTATTTCTTAGACTACACGAAACTTTCTCTCACTAGAATAACCCCATTTTTACATTTTTACACTAGAGAATTATGGTCTAAAACTGTGATTTTGATCACATTATAATAGTTTGGATCGTAAGTTTGCTTAATATCGATCAAATAGCCTTTAAAATTAGTGAAAACCCAATAAATATATCCACAATACAGAGGAAACACCTAATAAATACATATATGCCAAAGGAAGAGAGTCAAGAACAGAAACTCACGCGAAGTTGTCGGTGGATATAATGAGATCGTCGTCTGAAGGAGCGGTTGCAGGAAAGACTTCACAGAGTCAAAAGTGCTAGAGTTATTTTGTTTTTCCAGTTTGGAGAACATGCAAAAAATGAAAGCTCTGGTTCGCTCTGGTTCGTGTTTTTTCTCTCTGGATAATGAAATGAAGCTGAGGACAAAGAAGAAAAAGGGTTATATATATGTATTTCATAGGGATGTCAAAATTCAAACAAATTTGGGCCTTTGGTTTGATTTTGAGTCTGATCTGACGGATGGGGTATAAATGTGACATTGGCGGCAAAAAGGAGATATGAAAAGACGTGGGCAGATGTAGGGAGTACTGAAGTACCTGAGTGTACAATCATTAGCTGACGCATGTCCATATTCGAGTATGGCAGGTGGCATAGTTTTCAAAAGTAGAAGTTCAAAAGTTTCTTTCTCATAGGATTCGAACCAATACTTTTGAGGGGGAAAATGTTACACCTAAATTTTGAGAATAGAAATTATGGCCTCGAAAGATAGGCTCGAAAAATGTAAGCTCGAAATGAGCAAGTATGCTACGCCATCAGTATTTACGCGGATTGGGTTTGACAGTCTCGTTCAGTATTAAGACGACGATGATGGAATTGGTAAGCTTGAAACTACGTGCGGTCTTGAAGATGTTTCGAGGTAACAAATTAAGCTCCAAGCTACAACTACAAGGGTTCAACACTTGTATAAATTCCTGATTTGTTTGCATTGGTGAGTGAGTATCAGGCAGGAAGGTTCGAGCCTGGGCACTGCGAGCTCAAAGATGATGATCTCGATAAAGTTACTTTCTATGGATGAGGCTAATCAAAATGATGAGCTCGTGATGTTGGTCGACTTCGAAAGTATGTACATTAAATGTTCGAGATCGGTAATCGCGAGGTCGATAATCTAGTTTAAATACAGTTACTATTCAAAAATCCCTATTTCTTGGGGATTTGTTGTAATCTGATAATGAATCCTGATTATCATGAGATATTATGTAGTTAATGCATTTATTTTTATTTATTTGAAATTGGAATTATAACTTCCCAAATAAGGGGAAAGATATTTTGTAAACCAGCCTATAAATAGACTGGAGAAATTTATTTGGAGATATGCTGAATTTGGTACTAGGAATACTCTGTGAAAATTGCTTTCCAAAAGCTTTGAGAGAATTCCATCATTCAATAATATTGACTCGTGGACTAGGCGGATTTTAACTGCTGAACCACGTAAAATATCGTGTGTTTTTTATTGATTTTTCTAATTCTGCGTTTAGTGCTCTTCTATTCTAAGTTGACAAAAAACAGCATCAACAATACTATAAAGGAGTTGCTTAGTTATTAGAGATATATGACCAAAAAATTGTATTATTTTATGGTTTTCAATTTTCATTTATACTAAAAAGGATAAATGGTATAATTATAAGACATTTTTTGACCGAAAAATTATTATATTGTATTGTGGATGGTGATTATTATTAACAATGCTTTCAATTTATTTTATTTTAGGATACTTTATGTAGATGACATTACTCATTTGTGGGATTATGGATTATATCACTTTATGTCCTTTTGTTTATTTCTATACCAATTTACATTTTTCTTCCTTAATAAATACTGAAATACTATTTTTGTACGCCTTGAAAATCAGCACGTGCCTTTTGAGGCAGCTCGGGTATAGCTGGCAAGAAAAAGGATATGATTAATGTTCCACGTGGTCATCTTTTGTCCGGGGAAGTTCAGCACGATTCCCTAGACAAATATCGCGAGATGATGAGTTCGTGGCAACATATTGCCTGGACCAGGAAGATGTACCAGGATCTACAAACTTTATATTGGTGGTCTGGGATGAAGAAGGAGGTGATTGAATACGTAGCCAAGTCTTTCACCTGTTAGCAGGTAAAGGTTGAACACCAGTGACCAGTGGGGTTGTTACAGCCTTTAGGTATTCCCGAGTAGAAGTGGGAAGATATTGCTATGGATTTTGTGGGAGGTTTGCCCAGGATGGTGGGGCAACACAGCTCGGTGTGGGTGGTAGTAGACAGGTACGCCAAGTCAGCGCACTTTTTGCCAGTGAGGACGACCTATACTATAGATCAGTACGGGGAGTTGTATGTGAGGGAGATTGTATGTCTCCATGGAGTTCCTAAATTTATATTATCAAACTAGGATCCTATATTTACCTCAAAATTTTGGGGTGGTTTATAGAGGGCTATGGGAACAAAGTTGAAGTTCAGTACAGGCTTTCATCCTCAGCCAGACGGACAGTCTGAGAGGATGATTCAGATATTGGAGGACATGCTTAAAGCATGGGTGTTAGACTTTGAGGGGTCTTGGAGTAAGTACCTCCCATTGATTGAGTTTTCGTACAGCAACAATTATCAATCAACGATTGGAGTAGCTCCATACGAGATGTTATATGGAAGGAAGTGTAGATCACCCATTCATTGGGATGAGATAGGGGAGAGGAAGTATTTGGGACTAGAGATGGTTCAGATGAATAATGAAGCTATTGAGAAGATCTGAGCTTGAATGTTCACTTCGTAGAGTAGACAGAAAAGCTATGTTGATCCTAAGCATAGGGACTTGGAGTTCCAGGTAGGGGACCACGTATTTCTGCGAGTTTTTCCATTGAGAGGGGTGAGGAGATTTAGGAAAAAGGGCAAGCTGAGCCCTAGGTTCATAGGACCTTTTGAGATCCTGGAGAGGGTCAGGCAGGTAGCCTATAGATTGGCTTGCCACCATCGTTATCAGGGTTCACGATGTTTTCCACATCTCAATGCTTCGTAAGTGCATCTCGGATTCGACCCATGTATTGGGATACGAGGATCTGGAGCTACAGACAAATTTTACATATGAGGAGTGACCAATTCAGATCCTAGACAAGAAGGATAAAGTTTTGAGTAATAACACGATTCCTTTAGTCAAAGTATTATGGAGGAAAAGTAAGGTCGAGGAAGCGACTTGGGAACTAGAGTCAGCTATGCAAGATCAGTATCCCGAGTTATTCATGTAAATTTCGAGGACGAAATTATAAGTAGGAGGGGATAGTTGTAACATCCCAAAATGCTAATAGGGTTTAGTGCCCTGATTAGTGTGTCGATATGACATAATTGGATATATGTGTGATTAATTGGTTAAATGCATGACTGGGTGGCATGCATGATTTATATGGTAATAAGAATATATTTAGATGCGTGTTTATGAGTATTAAATGTGCATGTGGGTCCATTCTTGTTTATAAGGGCATATTTGTAATTTTTCCCGTTAAGGACATAAATGTGATTATATGTGTTAAATGGTTGGGACCACATTATTATGTGGATATATTTACAGTATTTGGCTCGAGGTGATCCTAGTGAGCGGATTAGCGGAATAGTCACAACGGGTTTAATACCCGGCTCGGGGTGAGCCTAAGGGTATTTTGGGAAACTTAACATATATTTGGGATTTATCGAGTAACGAGTAAGTATTTGGTAGTTAGTTGGGCATGATGGGATTAATTGGTAATTTGTAGGATGACTCGAGGAAATAGCAGAAATTGGGGTTAATGACCATTTTGCCCTTAAGGGAAATTAGGAGGTTGGGTTTGAATAAGGGGCATTTTGGTTATTTTAATTAAAGAGTTATAGTTAGGAAGAATCAGACTTAGGCTAGAACATATCAGAACATTCCCCAGCTCTCTCTTTCTCTCTCTTACACGTTCACTCTCTTTTCCTCTCTTGTGCCTTGAAGCTGAAGGTATTTATGAAAGGAAAAGCTTGGTTTTAAGCTGGGAAATCTGGGGAAATTAAGCTAGGAACAACCAAGAAATTTTTTAGGGTTAAAGCTTCTAACTGAGGTAAGTTTTCAGGTTTTAGGTTGTTGAATTTCTGGTTAGTTGTGATCATGTTAAGGGTTACTTGAGGGGGGTTCTGAATTTGGCATTTAGGGAGGATTGAACTAGTGTTATAGGCTATTTATGTGTTGTTTTTGAAGTGATATTGGGAATTTTGGACCTAGTTTTGACTTGGGTATATAGTTAGGTTGAATTTTGAGGCTATAATTTGGGGAAAAATGCTAAGAAACCCAGGGATTTCTGGGTTCATGGGGGTGCGCCACGATGCAGTTCATGGGTGTCGCAGCCCGTGTGCCCCAGAAGGCCCTGGGAGGGCTTGCTGACTTGTGGGCACACCGCGGCCCTAGAGGGCAAGTCACGGCCCACCTCCCCCCTGGAACAAGAGGCTGGCACCTTTGACTTGAGGCACACCACGACCCTTAGGGCCAGGTCACGGCCCGCCTAGGAAGCCATAGCTAAGTTTCATTTTTAGGCTCGGGGACTTAAACCTAAGCGCTCGGGACGAATTCTACTACCATGTTTAGTAGAATTCGATGCCCCGGAGGCCAGCATTTGATTCCAAAGCATTTAATTGGATTAGATTTTGATAGTTATCCTTTGTCACTTATGACTAGGGTTACCATTAAGGCTCAGGATTGAGGATCGTGCTCGGGACCGCTTCATATCCTCCACTCAGTACTCGAGGTAAGAAAATTGCACCCAAGTTTTGAATGGGACTGAGATTCCCTGTAAATGAACATATGTGTTCTGTAACCTATATATCTGTTATGTGTGAAAGTATGGCCTAAGGGAGTCGGTGCTGATGTTAAACGTACTGAACGCAGCTTAGCCTAAGCGAGTCGGGATCAGCTAAATAACTAGAGGGCTCGGCCTAAGGGCACCAACACCTAAATATTTGTATTAAATATTGAATTATATGTTTGGTAGAATATGTTTACTATTGCCTAACTTATTGCTTGTATCTTGTTGTTTGTTGAACTAGTTGATCTAAACTTTACCGTACACTCTGTTGTTATCTATGCTTGTTGATTATGATTTTCTTGCTGAGCCTTGGCTCATGGGTGCTACATGGTGCAGGTAAAGGCAAGGGTAAGCTGGACCAGCCATGAGTTGGAGAGCTTTGGGGGCGGAGTGTACATCGACATCTACTCGTCCGCCACGACCAAGGGAGATACAGGGACTAGAGCCAAAATTTGTATTTTGCCATTTAGGATGGCTGCAGTTCTATTCACTTTTGGGATCCCATGTATCAAACTCTTATTTTAATGAAAGACAACCATTTTACGATCAAAATCTTATAACCCTTACCTATCAGTTGACCTTAGAAACACATTTACGTTTAACGACTTGGTTAATAAGTCTTGCACTATTTCAAACACATAGTGTAATGGTCTTGGTTATCCAGGGCATTACAGAGCACCTGTGAGCCAAAGCCCAGCAAGAAAACTCAACATATAACATATAACATAACATTTCACCGTATACAGCAAAATAGCCAACGGGCTAAACACATAGTGGCCTACGCCGTCCCATGCGCTTTACCAGACCCTGAGTTCACGGTCTTCACCGAGCTGGTGGATTCAGCACCATAGGAGGGTCTCGCCCTAGCAGCTTGCACTCAGCGTGCTTAATGGCGATCCCGGCCCCCAGCCGTACTCGACTTCTTGCCACTCATGGCCTTCGCCGTTCTAGGCTTTCGCCGTTCTAGGCCTTCGCCGTTCCCGGCTTTTGCCGTTCACTCACAAACATGCATAACAATCACAGTTATCCACACATGTATTAAGCATAGACAATAGGGTCGTGCCCTGAAACACAAACAATAGGGTCGTGCCCTGCTCTACAAGTACAACAGTTTTCTTACCTATGTCCCAAGGTGATAAGCAAATGCAATCCCGAGCACAGTTCCCTAATCCGAGCCTCATTGAAAACCTTGTCACAACGCATTGAAAATTACCACCATCAAGTCTTAAACCAGTAAATAACTTCATAATATTAATCTAGCCTTTGGGACCTTAGATTCTACTAAACCAGGTAGTAGAATCATTCCCTAGCCTTAACCTTCGAGTTCCCAAGCTTAAAACCTCAATTTCCCCTTTTTCCTGCTTTTGAGCCGCGTCATGCCCTCTAGGGCCGCGACCCGCTACTACTCAGAGGGAAAATCCCTCTCTGCTGGCAGACATAGGCTGCGACGCACTATACCCTGCGCCACGGGGCCTGGGCAGATTTCTTAGGCCCCCAGGCCTCTACATTTAAGCGGGTCGTGGCGCTTGATGAACAGGGTCGTGGCTCAAGCCTCTAAACCCAGAATTTCCCATGCATTTCACGAGCCAACCTCCCTGAAACCCACCAATTTCGATCCTTAATCCTAGAATTGAGCCTAGGATTCATATCTAAAAAAACATAACTGATACAAACATTTTAATAACTCAATAAAACCTCATCACAACCTAAGGTTAACACCTAAATTCAACCAAACTTGCACCTAGGCCCTCCTACCAGAAATTACAGCAAATTACTTAAAAATTTCAGTACAGGATTCTTACCGCTATGTTAGTTTTGGCCTGAGCTAATCCCTAAACACCTCAAGCCTCCAATCCTTCAATTCCTTAGTCTAAATCCTAAAAAAAAAATCCTTCAAGCTCCAAAAGAGGGAGAGAGCACCGAGAGATAGAGAGTGAGTAAGAGCTGAGATTGTTTTCTATTTCCTTCCCTTTGTCCTTTCCTTCATTCCAATGTTTTCTAAAAGTCACTCAGCTGCCTAAATGACCAAGCTGCCCCTATGTCTATCCTCATTCCTTTAATGCCACCAAGGGCAATCTCGTCAATTGCCACATCCCCCCAAATCCTCGAGTGTTCCTATAAATCCCCCTTTTAATCCTAACATGCCCAAATAATTGCTAAATTACTACCTGTTACCTGGTAATTCTCGAACATATATTGTATTCCCAAAATACCCCTAGGCTTCTCCTGAGCCGGGTATTCAACCTCGTTGTGACTATTTAGCTAAACTGCTCCCTAGGACCCCCTCGGATCGTGCATCACAAATATATTACCACACCATCGTGGTCTCAATCACAATACACATGTATCACAATTATGCCCCCAACGAGATAAAATTACAAATATTCCCCTAATAACCAAATAGGGCCCACATTCATATTTAATTCACTTAAACATGCATTTCTAATCATATAATCATTAAATTCACATATTAGCATAAAATAATCAATTATTTCCCTCCTAGCACGCTAATCAAGGCCCTAAGCCCTATTAGCAAATTTGGGGCACTACAGCAGTCCTCAAGTGATAAGTGATGTCAAATTGATTTAGTTCGACAGTCCACTTGAGGATTCTCCCTAAGGACTCCGGCTTTTGGAGGACTTGTCGCAAGGGCTAGTTAGTGAGGACCTTGATGGGATGCGCTTGGATAGGAGTCTCTTACTTATGTAGTACACATGGTGCTAAACGTAACCTTCCTCACAAACTAGGGCGGCATTGATGGCATGCTCCAAGACAACCATGTAGAGGAGGAGGGGTTCTTCGTCCATGGGTTTTAACAGGATCATCGGGTTAGTCATATACACCTTCAATTTCTGGAATGCTTTCTTGCATTCCTCTGTCCACTCAAATCTTTGACCTCCTTAGAGGATGTTGAAGAATGGGATGCACTTATCAGTTGCCTTGGAGACAAAGCGACTTAGTGCTTCTATCCTCCCAATGAGGTTTTGTACGTATTTATGCTTTTGGGGGGATGGCATTTTGGTCAAAGCTCTGATCTTCTTTGGATTTCCATCTATTCCACGGGTGCTAACTATGAAGCCCAAGAACTTACTGAAGGAAACTCCAAAAGTGCACTTATGGGGATTCAACTTCATCCTGAATCTGCGGAGGATAGAGAACACTTCCACCAGATCTCTCACGTGGTCAAGGGTTGTTCTAGATTTTACCAACATGTCTTCTATGTAAATCTTCGTGTTCCGACCTAGCTGGTTCTTAAACATCTGGTTTACCAGTCTCTGATAGGTAGCACCATCATTCTTAAGCCTGAAGGGCATCACTTTGTAGCAATATACCCGTTTGTCGATCTGGAAGCTAGTGTGATATTGATCCGCAACATGCATGGAAATCTGGTTATATCCCAAGTACGCGTCAACCATCTGATCGATCTTGGGCAAAGGAAAATAGTCCTTTGGGCAGGCTTTGTTGAGGTCAAAGAAATCTATACAGGTCCTCCAAGTGCCATTTGGATTGGGCACCAGGATCGAGCTAGATAACCACCTAGGGTACTGAGCTTCTCGGATGAACGCATTTGTGAGGAGCTTATCAACCTCCGCCTTTAAAGCCAGTGCTTGGTTCGGGTCAATCATTCTTCATTTTTGCTGTATTAGAGAGACGTTAGAATGTTTAAGGCATGGCATATGATGTTTGGGTCAATGCCTATCATGTCAGATTGAGACTAGGCAAAGACATCTTGATTGTCTTTGAGAAAGCTCACTAAGGCTTCTCGGACATCCACCTTGTGATCTTTCCCGACCTTCATTTTTCTATCTGGGATGGAGGTCTCAAGGATCACCTCCTCTATCTCTTCCATGGTCTCGATAGCCCTCTCTTCATGAACTCTGGGGTCCAGCTCATTGGACTCCCTTTCTTCTTGAATAGCTTGGACCTCCATCTCTTCGGGAGGAGGCTGTTTGGGGCATGTTGTTGCCTCAATTACCATTACTGGATGCTTGAGGGACACATTGTAGCAATGCATGGCCTCCTTTTGGTCTCCACGAATTGTGCCTATTCCTACCTCGGTAGGGAACTTCATGTATAAGTGGCGTATGGAGGTGACAGCTCCAAATTCTTTTAGGTTGGACACCTCAGGATGGCGTTATACGTGGATGAGCAACCCACAACCACAAAAGTGCAGTACTTGAAGGACTGAAGAGGCACTTCTCCAAGTGTCACTGGCAATTTGATTTGCCCCATCAGAATGAGACCTTCTCCCGAGAACCCGTATAAAGTTGAGGTGCAAGGGGACAGGTCACTAGTGGTTAGCCCAATCTTCTCGTAGGTTGTCTTGAATAGGAATTTCACTAAACTCCCGTTGTCCACTGGGATCCGAGCCACCATCGTGTTGGAAATTTGGATCTTGACCACCAAAGGATCATGGTGGGGAAAATTCACCCTCCGAGCATTGTCCTTAGAGAAAATGATGACTTGGTCAGTCATTCGAAGCATTTGTGCTGGTAAATGGGTTAACGTCAGCACTTCATCGTCATGGTTTAGGGCTTGTGCATATCGACTATGTGAACCCCTGGAAGTGCCCCCCAAGTGGGGTCCTCCGAAGATAGTCTCTAATCTCTCGTTCACTAGGGGAGGTCCATGGGCTATCTGTGGTTGTGGGGCCACAGGCACTTGGCTCAAGGCTTGAGGAACTCGTGGTGTGGAAAATGCACCCTCCGAGCAACGTCCTCAGAGAAAATGATGACTTGGTCAGTCATTTGGAGCATCTGTGTTGGTAACTGGGTTAACGTCAGTACTTCATCATCATGGTTTAGGGCCTGCGCATATTGACTATGCAAGCCCCTGGAAGTGCCCCCCAAATTGGGGTCCTCTGGAGATAGTCCCTACTCTCCCATTCACCAAAATCAAAATCAATTTGAAAATGTCAATTTTTAAACACTTAAATCAAAGAAAATAAACCCTCAATGAATTATTTAAACACTTTGATTTATAATGCTTTGGTTTAACATTATCTCCTCATTGAGATTAATTTAAAACATATCACAATCTTTAACCAAAAATGAATAAAATTATCTTTAATATTATTCACCATTGATGTGAAGATTCAAAATTGCTTCTCCAATTTTGTATTGTCTCCTCATTGAGACATTGAATATTTAAGAATTATTGTCACTAAATAATTCTCAAATATTTTCTCTTTTCACCATTCTTTAGACTCCAAGCCTATAAGTCAATATGTCATCCCATAATTTTGGATCCCCTTAATCCATTTTCTTGCAATAGCAAGACACATATCAAAAGATGTGACCCCTTAGGTTCATCTTTTCTCATCTCATAAGTTGAGATGATCAACACATAAATGAGAAATTTTAATTTCTCAAATAATTCCCTTTATTTACCAAATAAATGGTAACTCATCACATTGCAATAATAGAGGATAAAACATATTTATATTATTATCACCTTAATAATCATATTATATGGCACACCATAATAATCATGATAATTCTCATGTATATATCAAAATACTTTTATATATTAACATAATTATGTCTCAAAGAAATTTCACATAATTTGTCAACATATATCCATCATATTAGCATGCATTTTGAATCTCATAATTGTATTGTAAGTATATCACAAATATCATACAATAATTCACATATCCACATATTGATATATACTATTGATTCATAAAGTCAATACATAGGCATGTCAAAAACTACGTAATTATCATGCTTTATAAATTCTCCAAAAATAATTTTCTTGTCAAAAGTATGTCTTACTATCTCACATATAGCATACACATAAGATTATGTAGAGCTTGTCAAAAGTTCACTTCTAAGAATTACACATTATCTTTCACAAGTAGATGTGTCAACCATGTTAACATTTACACAATTATTCATATATCAACATTTGCAAAACATGCTAATACATGAAATAAAATTTCATCACTATTATATAAAATAGTGAATACATGTACTCTTACCTTGTCTTACCACCTAGTTCAATTGGATCCATCAAATCTATGCAACATCACTAGGTCTTGGTTCATGATCTTGATAGTCTCACCTTCCATTGAAACAAACAATGGGATAAGCTTTTGAATGTTAGGAAAAATAGTTTTTCCTCAATGGAAATGGTAAGAAAATACAACTCTAGACAATATATTACAAATAAATATTGATTGATTAAATAAAGTGTTACAACTCTATAACTGAAAAATACAAATAAAAAATGAAAAGAAGAAGAGAATAGTGAAAGATACAACTCTAAAAAAAAGATTACAAGCAAAGTAAAGGTGTTTGAAACAAAAGAGAAGATGATTACAACTCTAAACAAAAGTTACAAGTAAATAGAATAAGAAAATAAGAAGAAAAGCAATAGAGAAAAATGTAAGAACAAAACAAAAGGAAACTCTCACTTACACAACCTAAGTGAAGAGTGTTGGGGATCACCAACTTGAACAAGGTTTAAAACCTTTGTCCAAAAGCTTATTTCCCCCTAACTCAAGCACTAAGGGATCTCTCTCAGATATTGGAAAAGCTTTTTAGAATTATCAAGCCTCAAGGTGTTTCTAGCCAAGTGCTCTAATGGATAGAAATGTTGTATCTTTCAAGTGAGCAATAGGCTCTTATTTATAGAGTTTAGAGACACCCTTTGAATTTAAAATTCCACCAACCCCCATGGCTGTTACCAATGATTAATTTGATTATTATGGAATTAAAAATGAGATTTGGGAGTTATTTGGGTTTTTTGAGCCGTTCAACAAAGATTGAAAAAACTGAAAAATTGGTCAGTTTTTGGCCTGTGGCCGCGGCCAGGGACATCAGTGGTTGCGGTAACTGCACTCTATCCTGCAGGTCGCAGCCACTGACCATTTTCAACACACATTTTTGTGTGTTTTTCCAAACGGTTCCAAACCCTCCTAATTGATTTTGTAACCCCCAAAACACATTATTGGGGTTAAAATCATATCTCTAACAGCCATTTCACATATGGCTTTTATGAAATTCATCTCAATATTGTGTAACACCAAATTTACACAATAAAGGGTAATATTTGGAAGTTACAAATTTGTAGCTGAATTTGTAACACCAAATATGTCACATATTTGGATATTTCTCATATATCTAAATATTGTAACTCTCTATTATATGTTACAATATGTGACACTCTTTGTCACGGTTATTTAATCTAAAACATTATATTATAACATAATATAATAGTACATTATATTATAAAATAATATAACAGGTGGCACTCTAGCTCTAGCTAGGTGCATAGGTGGTACGCCAGTTGGCAGATCTTGTGCCACATCAGCGAGGTGCTCAGGAGGCACGCCCGCTGCATTGACAGGTGGTACTCTAGCTAGGTGCACAGGTGGCACGCTAGCTAGCTGCCTTGGTGGTACTTCACCATGGGGGTCCACTCACAGCCCATGGGCCGCCAAAGTAGACACCTGGCCGCAGAGCGCCATCACTTCTGGCGGATCCTCCACGTCCATGGGCTGAGGATAGTCCTCCTCATAGAAATCGTCA
The DNA here is from genome assembly GCF_963169125.1 of Humulus lupulus. NCBI lineage: Eukaryota > Viridiplantae > Streptophyta > Magnoliopsida > Rosales > Cannabaceae > Humulus > Humulus lupulus. Next base: position 209,162,438 of record NC_084794.1, on the reverse strand, counting down.
CCTTCATCGCCGTAGCCAATGCACTCGTCGTCACCCTGGGTGGAACGCTCTGGGCTCCACAGGCGCTAGCAACCTGGCATTGTCCTCGGGCGCCATGCCCCTGGTCATCATTGGCCTTCTTCGAGGGCTGAATGTGCTCAAAAGCCTGATGAGTTCTCTTCTGCCACTGAGCAGGGTCTTTGTTTACTTTTCCTTTGCCACAATTTTCTGGCACAGGTGGGGCTCTACCTCCAGCTGGGTGCGCAGGTGACACTCCAGCTCCAACTGGGTGCGCAGGTGGCACACTAGCTGGCGGTTCTTATGCCACGCCAGCGAGGTGCTCAGAAGGCACACCTATTGCATTGGCAGGTGGCACTCCAGCTAGGTGTACAAGTGGCACGCCAGCTGGCTGCAGAGCGCCACCACTTCTGGCGAATCCTCCACGTCCATGGGTTGAGGATAATCCTCCTCGTAGAAATTGTCACCTTTGCCGTCGCAATCAACGTTCTCATCGTAATCCTCTTGGGCAATCACATGGAGATCATGTGAAGGTGGCCGCCTGGGTTCTCCCCCCTCAACTCCAGCAGGAGGAGCAACGTCGTCTGGGGCGTTTCTACGCGTGGTCACCATGACTGTTTTTTCAATCTCTCAATGAAAGCACCAAAATATTGACTACCTTTTTCACTATCAACCTAATAACAGAATTTAAAGAAAATAAAGAAGATTGACACTAAGATTTTATGTGGTTAAAGTTATAAAATAGCTCTCGTCCACGAGTCTTTAGTATTTGTGTTCTTGAAGCTTGAGATGGCAAGCTTCAATGGAGGTTTTCTTAGGCAGTGTATAGAGTGCTCTGAGTACAAGAAATTGTGAACCCTTTTACAATGGTGCCCTAGCCTATTTATAGAGGCTAAAGGCCATTAACTCTCTTAATGACGAGTTATTACAAGAATATTCCCACATAAGTGGGATTAAATACCTAATTAAAACACCTTTCTATTGCAAAGGTGGGAGTGGACCCATGCAACATGGGGCCCAATTTTTAGGTTGCAACTCACTCTTTTAGAGAAGGCATGTCCCTGACATTGTAAGAATATGTTTGCATGTTTCCCTATGTTAGGTGCCGTTGTGGGAAATATCAATTGTCGAGTGTACGAACTCGACACCACTACTCGAGACACCCAAAAAGTTGTCAGACGATCTTTTGGTGGCCCAGGGCTGCAGTGATTGACACTTGGCGCTCTCTTTAGGCCCAAGGAAAAACTCCTAGACCTGGAGGACTATCCGGTCAAGAAGGTGGAAAGACCGCTAGAGTGGTCCTCGAGACGTGGCCTCACCTGGAGACATCCACTCCTAAAATGGGATCACATCTTACTGGGGGGAGACTACACTCCTAGGAGCTCTGGGCGAGCTCTACATATCTTTACTATCTCTCGATGAACTTAATTATTTTTCTAATGACTGCCACATTTCTAATAATAAAACTACGGACAACAACAACAACAACAATGATAATAATAATAATAACAATAGAGCTATATATATCTATATAAATGAGAGTTACTAGAAAATGATGTGATACTCTAAAATTGCTTCAAAGCACTATTTCTATTTTCTCATTTTTCACATTTTTTAATTCCTTTTTTTATATTTTATAATTATAAATTATTAATTAAAGAAAAAAAATGTCTACAAGTTAGTTTTAACAATAAATGGTCCAAATGGATAATCGACCAAAATATATTGTTTTTAACAATAAAAGGTCCAAACGGATAGTTAACCAAAGTACACGTGGTTCAAATAATCTATCTATTAATTCTTATTTTCCTAAGGAGATGATGTGACACTTTAAAATTGCTCTAAATCACAATTTCTATTTTTTCACATTTTTTAATTCTTCTTTTTAAATTTTATAATTGTTAATTAATAATTAAAGAAAAAAAAAACATCCAAAAGTTAGTTTTTAACAATAAAGAGTTCAAACGGGTAATCAACCAAAATAAATTGTTTTTAACAATAAAAGGTCCAAACGGATAATCGACCAAAATACACTTTGTTCAAATAATATATCTATTTATTCCTATTTTCCCAAAGAGATGATATGTCACTCTAAAATTACTCTAAAGCACTCTTACTATTTTCTCCTTTTTCCACATATTTTAATTGTTTTTTTCAAATTTTATAATTATTAATTAATAATTAAAAAAAACCAAAATTCATGTGGTTCAAATAATCTATCCATTTATTCTTATTTTCCCAATGAGATGATGTGACACTCTAAAATTTATCCAAAGCACTCTTTCTATTTTCTCATTTTTTTCATATTTTTTAATTCTTCTTTTTAAAATTTTATAATTATTAATTAATAATTAAAGAAAAAATAATAAAATATCTATCTAATTTGAATTCCAATTTGATTATATATTTAATAATTATAATAGATGTCAATTAAAAATATCTATATAATAATAATAATAATAAATAATCTATCTATTTATATTTTTAATCTTTTGACAAAATACGGGGTCCAAAAGTTAGTTTTTAACAATAAATTGTCCAAACGGATAATCGATCAAAATACATGTGGTTCAAATATTCTATCTATTTATTCTTATTTTTCCAAGGAGATGATGTGACACTCTAAAATTACTCCAAATCATTATTTATGCTTTCTCATTTTTTTCACATTTTTTAATTCTTCTTTTTAAATTTTATAATTAATAATTAAATAAAAAATAAAATATTTATCTAATTTGAATTCCAATTTGATTAGATATTTAATAATTATAATAGATGTCAATTAAAAATATTTATATAATAATATGAATATGAATAAATAATCTATCTATTTAAATTTTAAACATTTTAACAAAACACAAGGTCCAAAAGTTAGTTTTTATCAATAAATGGTCTAAATGGGTGCTCGACCAAAATAAACGTGGTTTAAATATTCTATCTATTTATTCTTATTTTTCCAATGAGATGATGTTGCACTCTAATATTTCTCCAAAACATTCTTTCTATTTTCACATTTTTTTAATTCTTCTTTTTAAATTTGATAATTATTAATGAAGAAAACAAACAAAATATCTATCTAATTTGAATTCCAGTTTGATTAGTTTTTAATAATGATAATACATATCAATTAAAAATATTTATATATAATAATAAATAAATAATCCATCTATTTATATTTTTGGTATTTTGACAAAACTTGGGGTCCAAAAGTTAGTTTTTACCAATAAATGGTTCAAATGGATAATTAACCAAAATACACTTGGTTCAAATAATTTTTCTAGGTTTACAAGTTAATTTTTTAAAATAAAGGGTCCAAACGAGTAATTGGTTAAAATACAAGGTTCAAAATGGTGTGAACTCTAAAAATATAAATTATATAAATGTATAATTTAAATTTATAAATAATTTTTATCGTTTTGAATAAATGCATGTTCCAAATGTTAGTTTGTAAAAATAAATGGTCAAAATGGGTAATCAGCTAAAATACAGTGTTCAAATAATCGATCTATCTATTCTTGTTCTTAAACTTTTGACAAAACACGAGGCCTAAAAGTTAATTTTTAAAAATGAAAGATCCAAACGGGTGACCAACCAAAATAACCCTTATTATTCATAATTTCTCAAAAACCTGCAAGAGGTTTGTTGTACAATGAACATCATCATGAAAAAAATACAGTCATGATGCCCTCACGTGTCCATATAAGAAAGATGTTGTACGGATAGGGTGAAAAAGAATATCTACCAGCATTCTCCCAAAAAAATTTAAAATATATTTTTTAATTATTACAAAAGACTTCGTGAAACACATTTATGTTTTATAGTATTTATATAAAGGAGAGTCTCAAAGAGATGACGTGACACTATTAAATTGCCCTAAATCACCCTATTTATTTTCTTAATTTTTCTCATTTTTTTATTCAATTTTTTCTAAAAAAATATACTTTTTTATTATACTTTTTTGTATAAAATATAATAATAATTAACTCTATTTTATTTTATTTTCTAAATATTTATATATAATAATAAATTAATTAACTAATTTAAATGAGAGATATTTAAGTGTCTTTTTAAATATATATTTTTTTAAATATTATAATTAAAATTAAACGTACATGCATATATAAATATGTATTAAAATAACTTAAAATTTTAACTACAACACTGTTATATAAAAGAAAATATATTATGATCCACTCTATATTAGTCAAATATTATTTCCGAAAATTCAGTACTAACTATTTGTTCGTCAAATTTTTTAATAATTTATTTTCCCATTTTAAAAAATAAAGGGTCCAAATAAGTAACCGACCAAAATACATGTGGTTTAAATAATCTATTTATATATTCTTGTTTTTAATGTTTTGACAAAACACAAGATCCAAAAGTTAATTTTTTAATCTATATATTTATGGGAAAATATCATTTTGGCCCCTGTGTTTTTCCCGTATACGTGATTGACCTCTTTGTTTTGTTAAATGACAATTTGGACCATGTGTTTTACAAAATGGATCAAAATAGTACCCTAGACTCGATTTTGGTCAAAATATTTTCAATTATAAGATCAATTCTCGTTTCGTTAATGATGCGATGAGTTAAGAGAAATTGAGAAAGTGACCGAGGAGTTGAGAATGAAAGATTATATTTGAATTTTTTTTTACCAAAATTGGGTATAAGGTACTATTTTGACTCATTTTGTAAAACACGGGGTCTGAATTGTCATTTAACAAAACATAGGGGCCGATCGTGTATTTGAGAAAAACATAGGGGCCAAACTGGTATTTTCCTTATATATATATATAAAGGAGAGCCCTAATGAGATGATGAACACTCTAAAATGCTCTAAATCACTCTATCTATTTTCTCATTTTTATTTAACTTTGTATTAAAAAAAAATATTTTTAGGGAAAATACAATTTTGACCCCTGTATTTTGACCGAATACTCGAATGACCCCTATGTTTTGTTAAATGAAAAAATGAACCATCTATTTTGTAAAATGGAACAATATGATACCCTAAGCCAGATTTTGGTCAAACAATTTTTCAATATGACTAAAATACCCTTAGATTTTTTTAATTAATGAATTAAATTATATAAATAAAATGTTATTAAATTAAAAATGAATATAAAATATAAAAAATGATATTGAAATAATTAATAAAATATATTATAATTAATGAAAATTAAACACATATTTTTAACTCAAAAATTAAATTAAATCATAAATCTTCTACCTAGAAACCCAGACTTTTCATCTTCTACTCCTCGACTGTTCATCTTTCGTTCCTCATAACCCCACTGTTCATCTTCTATCCTAGAACCCAGAACTTACAGAAATGCAATTTGGTTCTTTTTCAGACTGACTGCTCAAATGTGGACACTATCATTTGTTCTACGAGTTCCATGGGAGTTCATGAGAAAAAAGGAAAAGAAAAAAAAGTCTAGATCATGGAAGAAGCCAGAAATTCTCCAGCAATGGCAACCCAGACCTTCTGTGCTTCTTAGAGAGCCACCAACACGTAGGAGGAGATAGAGCTTAAAGGAGCAACCCAGATTCGTAATACTCACAATAGACAACAATGGAAACTAGACAAATAAAATCAAATTCGTAATACTCAATAGGTTTTAATCAAAACTAGACAATAAAAAATTCAGATTTGGGTGGACAGGAAATTAGGGACTTATCATCCTGTAGAATCTGACACTCCAACAAACCATACTGTAAAAAAAAGTACTCATAGGATTGTTTACTTCCATGGACTCCGATCTCTCTGTCAAAACCATAAGGCCAACCATTCATGTCGCTCACCCTGCCCCTCAACCCAGTGCACCACTTCCTCCAATAAGGCAAAGATCCATGTCATTCATCTTTCCCTTGCGAGCGTTCGCCTCCTTCACCAGCCTAAAGACCTAGGTTAGTCTATTTCCCCTGCTTGCACTACCTCCTCCACCAAGCTGAATACCCATCAAGTTGTAACGCCCTGGATAACCAAGACCGTTACATTGTGTGTTTATAATTGTGCTGGACTCGCTAATCAAATCGTTTAGTTGAAAATGTGACCTTAAAAGTCCTAATCAAGCTAGGGTAAAAATATTTTGGTCATAAACATATAAATTTTCATTTAATTAAACGTTTAGTACATAGGATCCCAAAAACGGGGTTTAAAGAACAAATTTACAACTTTCAAAAGTTAAATACAAGCAAAGGCCACTCTAATGGAAAAATACACATTTTAGGTTTTCTTGTCCTTATACTATCCCTCGGCCATGGCGGATGAGCAGCTAACTATGTACATCCTGCCCCAGAGCTCTCCAACTCAGGATCGGTCAACCTTACCTTTGCCTTTACCTGCACCACACAACACCTGTGAGCCGAGGCCCAGCAAGAAAACCATATAACATAGCATAAACAATACAGACAATCAAATGATTCATTAAGCAGTTATCCAAGTAGTCAGCATATTATGACAGACACATAATCAACACTTGAAATCAATAAATCATAATCCATTTAAACCAGTATTTAACAAGCTATAAGAAACAACTTAACAATAGTAAGCATGTCATAGTCATCATACAAAACTCAGGGTCGACGCCCTTGGGCCGCACCCTCTATTTAACCCACTGACTCCTGCTCGCTTAGGCCGAGCTCAGTGATTGTTTAGCTAACCTCAGCTCTCAATGGTCGAGCCGCATCCTGTGTGAAAATATCAATCCCGGCACTCATAGGCCGTTTATTTCATGCTCACAAGGTACATTATAATCATACAGCATTCGTACTCAATATAAGGAACCTTAGTCCCAACACAGCCACACAAAAGGGTGCAGTTTTCTTACCTTTAATTCCGAGTGCTTTGGTTAATAAAAATGACCATCGAGCATAATCTCATTCCGATCCCTAGCGTACACCTAGTCACAATCCATAAACGGTACTTCGATGAGTTTAAATTCTAAAGATAAATCCCGGGGCCAATCTCGCGCTCTCGGGACCCCCAATTCCACCAAACGAAGTGGTGAAACTGTCCCTCGAGCCTCTGAGCAAAAACCCTAAAAAGTACCTAAAAACCAAGTTCTGAAAGCTGAGTAGCGCTACAGTGCTAGAGTCAGAGACCCTAGCCCCCAAAAATCACAGCCTAGCGCTATAGCGCTCCCAACCTAGCGCTACAATGCTGATCCCAAAGTTTCGAAATTCTGGGTTTCTCCCCTCAAATCTCCCTGAGCCAAAGCTCCAAAAATCCTCCCCAATCATCAGCCAAACACATAATTGAGCCTATAAATCACTATACCTCACCCAAAACAACCTAATAACATCAAAACTTAGCTAAAAGCCTCACCAAACATTGAAATCAAAACTGAGCTTTGAAGCTCAAGAACACTAACTAAAAACCAAAAATATTCTCAGAAGATTGAAGGAATCCTTAACTTTAGAGAGGAATTCAACCCTAGGTTGCCTCCAATGCCACTCTAAGCTTCAATTCCTCCAAGTCCCAAGCTTAAATTCCTTAAAACTTCATCCTAAAACCTAAATTCAAAAATCAAACTCAACTAAAACTCAACAAACTTAAAGGTCTGAAACCTTACCTCAATGGTAGCTAAATCCTCAGCTTCAATCCTTGAGCTTAGATTCCCAGACTTCCCAGCTGATTCTTGTCAACTTCCAACCTCAATCCAAGCTTAATTTCCTTCACTAAATTCAAAGCCCCAACACAAGAGAGAGTGAGAGAGAAAACGTGAGTGAGAGGGAGAGGGAGAGTTTTAGAGATTTCTAGTGTATTCTGATACATTCCCAACTCTTTTCTTGTGTATATCCTTAACCCAAAAAGAACATTTTTCCCCCTTAAACTTATTAGCCCTCAAATGGTTTCTAAGGGTAAAACAGTCATTACCCGATTCCCGCTAATACCTCAAGTGTCCCTACCATTTACCAATTAATCCCATCATATCCAAATAATTACCAAATACTTATTCATTACTCACTAAATCCCAAAGTATTCTCTTAATTCCCAAAATACCCCTAGGGTCCCCCAAGCCGGGCATTAAACCCCACTGTGACTATTTCGCTATTCTGCTCACTAGGATCGCCTCGTGCCAAATAATCCAAATACATCCACATAATAATGTTGTCTCGCACTAATATCACATATAATCACATTTATGCCCTCACTAGGCCAAAATTACAAATATGCCCTTATAAGCTAAACAGGGCCCACATGCATATCTAATACTCATAAACATACATTTCACATATCCATATAGTCATTTGATCATGCATATCATATAATCATGCATTTAATCATTAAATCATACATAAACCTATTATGTCCTCCAGACACGCTAATCAAGGCCCTTAAGCCTTATTAGTGATTTTGGGTCGTTACAATTATCCCCTCCTACTAAGAATTTTGTCCTCGAAATTTACCTGAATAACTCAGAATATTGATCCTGCATTGCTGACTCAAGCTCCCGAGTCGCTTCCTCGACCCTGCTATTCCTCCATAACATTTTAACTAGAGGAATCGCCTTGTTCCGTAGAACGTTATCTTTCCTGTCTAAGATCTGAATCGGTCGCTTCTCATAAGATGAATCTGTCTACAATTCCAAGTCTTCATACTTCAACATGTGCATTATATCTGAGATGTACTTTCAAAGCATAGAAACATGGAATACATCATGAACCCCCAACAATGATCGTGGTAGAGCTAATCTGTAAGCCACCTACCTGATCCTCTCCAGGATCTCAAAGGGTCCAATGAATCTAGGGCAGCTTGCCCTTCTTCCCAAACCTTCTCACCCCTCGCAGTGGTGAAACTCGCAAAAACAAGTGGTTCCCTACCTGGAACTCCACGTCCCTACGCTTAGGACCAGCGTAGCTTTTCTGTCTGCTCTGTGAGGCGAGCATCCAAGATCGGATCTTCTCGATAGCCTCATTAGCTTCTAAACCATGTCCGGTCCCAAAGAATTCCTTTCACCCATCTCATCCCAATGAATGAGCGATCTACATCTCCTTCCATATAACATCTCATATGGAGCTACTCTAATCGTTGATTGATAACTGTTGTTGTATGAAAACTCAATCAACAGGAGATACTTACTCCAAGACCCCTCAAAGTCTATCACGCATGCTCTGAGCATATCCTCCAATATCTGAATCTTCCTCTCAGACTGTCCATCAGTCTGAGGATGAAAGGTCGTGCTGAACTTCAACTGAGCCCTCATAGCCTTCTGCAATCCACCCCGAAACTTAGAAGTAAAGATAGGATCCCGATCTGACACTATAGACTTGGGAACCCCATGGAGACGTACAATCTCCCTCACATACAACTCTGCATACTGATCCATAGTATAAGTCGTCCTAACTGGTAGAAAGTGAGCTGAATTGGTGTATCTATCTACTATCACCCACACCGAGTCATGTAGCCCCACTGTCCTAGGTAAACCTTCCACAAAGTCCATTGTAATATCCTCCCATTACCACTTGGGAGCACCCAAAGGTTGTAGCACCCGCGCTGGTCGGTGATGCTTAGCCTTCACCTGTTGACAAGTCAAACACCTGGCCACATACTCTACCACATCCTTCTTTATCCCAGGCCACCAATACAATGTCCGCAGATCCTGATACATCTTCATGGTGCCTGGATGAAGTGAGTACGACGTAGTATGGGATTCATCCAGTATCTCGCATCTAATCCCCACATCAGTCGGAACACAGATCCGACCGTGATACCGTAGCAAACCAACCTCAGAAATGGAATAATCCTCAACCTCTCCCGCTAAGACATTCCTTCTAACTTCTTATAACTGCGTATCTACCAACTGACCATCCTTAATCCGCTCTAGAAGGGTCGACTGCAAAGTAATATTGTCCAACCAGCCCACCACCAACTTTATCCTCGCTCTGAACATATCTTCTTCCAACACTCTCGATATCTGAGTAGAACTAAACAACTATCTCAGGCTTCTCCGGCTCAATGCATCGGCCACTACATTGGCTTTTCCTGGGTGGTAAAGGATATCATAGTCATAGTCCTTTACCAACTCTAGCCAATGCCTCTGCCTCATATTCAAGTACCTCTAGGTGAAGAAGTACTTCAAACTCTTGTGATCAGTGTATATCTCTCACTTATCTCCATACAGATAATGTCGCCACACCTTCAGTGTGAATACCACCACTGCCAACTCTAAATCATAGGTTGGGTACTGCTGCTCATACTCCTTCGGCTGTTGTGATGCATAAGCTATAACTTTCTCATTTTGCATCAACACACAGCCCAAACACAACCTCGACGCGTCACAATATACCATAAACTTTCCTTCCTCCGAAGGAAGACTCAGCACAGGTGCTATAATAAGTCGTCGCTTCAATTCTTGAAAACTGTTCTCACACTTGTCTGACCATACGAACTTCAAAATCTTCCGTGTCAACTCTGTCATCGATGCAACAATCTTTGAGAACCCTTCCACAAACCGTCTATAGTATCCCGCTAATCCGAGGAAACTCCTAACCTCCGAGGCGTTCCTTGGCCTCGGCCAATCTCTAACTGCCTCCACCTTAGATGGATCCACTTTAATCCCATCCTCACCAACAATATGTCCTAGGAATGTCACTTCTAGTAGCCAAAATTCACACTTCTTAAATTTGGCATACAACCGGTGCTCTCTTAATCTCTGCAAGACCTGTCAAAGATGTTGCCCGTGCTCTGCCTCTGAACTGGAGTACACTAAAATGTCATTGATGAAGACAATCACAAATTGATCCAAGGAGTCCTTGAACACCCTATTCATTAGGTCCATGAAGGCTGTTGGGGCATTGGTCAAACCAAATGACATGACCAGAAACTCATAGTGCCCATACCTCGTTCGAAAGGCCGTCTTCGGTATATCCTCGTCCTTGATCCTTAACTGGTGATAACAATATCGAATATCAATCTTTGAGAATACCGTCTTTCCCTACAGCTGATCAAACAAGTTATCAATCCATGGTAGAGGGTACTTATTCTTGATGGTCAACTTGTTCAACTCTCTGTAGTCTATACACATCCTCAGAGTCCCGTCCTTCTTCTTCACAAACAAAATCAGAGCACCCCATGGCGAGTAGCTAGGCCTGATAAACCCTAAATTAAAAAGCTCATGTAACTGTATCTTCAATTCCTTCAGTTCTGCCAGTGCCATTCTATACGGTGCCCTCGACACTGGCTCTATCCCCGACGCCAACTCAATGATGAACTGAATCTCCATGTGCGGCGGCAGCCCTGGTAAATCCTCAGGGAACACATCCAAGAACTCACGAACTAATCTAGTCTCTCCTGACCCTGTTGGCAACATTCTGGTAGTATCCACGACACTAGCCAGAAAACCTAGACATCCTCCCTGTAATAGGTCCTTAGCTCTCAGCACTGATATCAAGGTTATGCGGGGTCCACATACTGCTCCAACAAAAACAAAGGGATCCTCTCCCTTAGGCTCAAAGGTCACCATCTTCTTCCTGCAATCAATGGTAGCCCCATATATAACCAGCCAATCCATCCCTAGAATCATATAAAAGTCTCCCATACCTAACTCAATCAAGTCTACTGATAGTTCCCTACCATCAACCACTACTGGTAGTACTCTAATCCATCTCCTAGAAACTACCAGTTTCCCTGTAGGCAATATAGTCTCGAACCCTGCAGTATAATACTCACTAGGTCTAGTAGCAGCAGCAGCAGCAGTAGCAGCAGCAGTAGCAGTAGCAGTAGTAGTAGCAGGAGTAGTAGTAGTAGTAGTAGTAGTAGTAGTAGTAGTAGTTAGTAATATGTTAGTTACCGTGGATTTTGGTTCAAGTCGGGACTTAGTTGGAAACTCATAGCAACAGTTATAGATTTTATAAGTTTAACCTATAGTCTCATAGCAACAGTTATAGATTTTATAAGTTTAACCTATAGTCTCATAGCAACAGTTATATATTTTATAAGTTTAACCTATAGTTTAAGAATATTAATTGTTATCCCCATTTCCTGCATGGGCTTGGGGCCTTCGTCTTGGCCCGCTGTCAGAGGGCCAGCTCAGCATGTGGACCCGGCCTAAGGTCTCTTGGTATGGAGAATGCCCAAGGGGACGGGTACGGACTGGGGACTCAAGACTGGGCCCATTTGAGGGGTCCGAGATGTCCCTCCGGGTCCGTCCTCATCAAGGATAGTACGGGCAATGTTCAGAGCGTTCAGACCATCGCATCCTACTCGTCCTGGTCCCGGACCCTGATACAGTCCGGGCCTGTGGTAAATGAAGCGGGACAACAGTAAACGGACCTGGATCACCTCACCCCCAGTTGAAGGGGCCAAGCGTCCAGGACCCTGAAGCCGGCTCATTCCACGTGGGCGTTGTCCCCACTTTTCACCTGCAGAAAAGGTCACCTCAGGATTGCACGCCGATGTGTCAGGACTGCGCAGCCAAGTACTCTGACTGGTCTTGTCTCCTGAATCTACCTCGTGACTCGAAGTGATCAGACCCAAAGCGCTGTTTTGTCGGGCGAGACGTAGCTCTAAGGTCAACCTATTAGGCCTTAGCTGGTTTGGATTTCGTGTATTTTGTATCTTTTTGTATTGGGCCTCCACTAGAAAGGCCGCTTGTATCCGTTTCCCCGACGGGCCTGGGTCAGATCCGGCCCAGACCCGGTATTCCCATCAGTTTATAAATATAAGCTACAGAGCACTGTAAACGGGGTCTCCTATTCATAAAAAAGACAGAAACTCTGTCAAGATATAGAGAGAAAACTCCATTGTAAAAGCTTCTTCAAGCTCTAATAATATGGACTCGTGGACTAAGGCTAGTTAACGCCCCAACCACGTAAAAACCCCGTGTCAATCTTCTGTTTTTCATCATTATTATCAGTAAATATTATCCATTAATAGAGTTGCCGAAAATCTCGGTTAACAGTTTGGTGCTTTCATTGAGAGCTGAAGGAAGCTAGTGCCAACGTCAGGCCTTTACTACGATGGTGAACACACGACACACCACCTTCGACCCTACCAATCCAGAGCAAGGCAACGGAGACCCGCCGCCTTCTCAGCAATTCCTCAGGACATGCCTCCTCAGACATCTCACCAAGATGAGTCGCAAGACTACGAGGGTGAGACAGAGTACGGGGTGGAAAACGAAGAAGAGTATTATGAGGAGGAAAATGAGGGGGAGTACCACGACGAAGCAGCGGATCCCAGGACACCCCACACCGATCAACAGGATTTGGAGGTGACTAGACTAAGGCAGCAAGTCCTGGACCAGGAAACCAGGATCGCTGAACAGGCGGAGGCACATCGCCGGATGCAAGAGTCTCTCCAAGCCCTACAGACGCTCATGGCAGCGCAGGGTCCGGCAGCCAACCCCACAGTTGGCCCCCTTCCAGAAATGCAGCAGCCCGCTCCCCAAGAGCAAGCCGGGGTCCCCAGAGGTGCCAGCCCGGTCCGCCCCCCGGAGCCTTTTGCCTAACCGGCTCCAGGAGTCCCGGACAAGGAGCGACGGAAGACCCGGGAGAAGACCACCCCCGTCGAGAAAGCCGGGGCACGTTCACGGCCGTTACCTAGGAAAGAGAAGGTGTGCCCCGTCCCAGGACAAGGCCACCCGATCGATCCGCAGGGGACGCGGCCACAGAATGGAAAGCCCCAGCACGCCCCAGGGCCAAACGAGCGGGAAAGGTCTTTGCACCCAAGTGCCTCGGTCAACAAGAACCGTCGAGAACAACCTCGCCGCGAGGAACGTCACGCCCTCAGTTCTGGGGATGAAACTTCCCGGATAGATTTACGCGATGGGCTGAACACTCGGAAAGAGCGGGCCCACAAGGAAAAAATACTCCCTCGAGACGGCGACCTCAGGAACAACATCAACGACAGGAGGAACGAGAGATTCCCCTTGGAGGATAGCACGGCCAGGTTGCTCATGGAGCAGATCGCCGCATTGAAAAAGGTCACTGATTGCCTGGTCCGCAAGCAGGAAGGCGCAGACACCGACTCCGATGAAAAGGATAAAGAGCCGTGCGCGAGGCACATCCTGGACGCCGTACTGCCCAAGGGGTTCAAGATGCCGAGCCTCACTGCCTATACTGGAAATACCGATCCCAGGGACCACCTGTCCCGATACAACCGGCTCATGACAGTGGCCCATGTCAGCGACGACGGCAAATGCCTCTGCTTCTCGATCACTTTGGGCGGTCCCGCCGAAGAGTGGTGGAAGAGGCTTTAACCGGGGTCCATCCAATCCTGGTCCGGGCTGCAGTCAGCGTTTCGAAAGCAGTTCGTGGCCGCAATGAGGATGGATATGCAAATCAGCGCTCTCGCCAATATTAAGCAACTACCCGCGGAGACATTGAGAGCCTACATCCAGCGCTTTACTGAGGAAGCCTCCAAGACGAAAGTCGATGACGGACAGCGCCTGGTGGCACTGCAGTCCGGGATCCGGGCCGGGTCCCCCCTTTGGGATGACATGCAGTGCAGCAAGGCCGCCACCTTGGAAGAATTCATCAGGAGGGCCCAAGGATTCATCAACTGGGAGGAAGCTCAGATCCAGGCCTTCGGGTGGCCCCCAGCTCCTCACCCCATCTCTCAGACGATTCCGGGATGTGCGGTACAGTTCATGGTGCAGTCCTACGCCACGCCCCCCATTGCCCCGGAATCGGTCGTCACGCCCGGAATCAGTTACACCCCTACGGTATACGGCCCTGCCACCTCGGGGTACGCCCTGGCCCAGTCAACCCACTTCTCCGGTTATGGCGTCGCGCCGGCAGGACACAGCATGGCCCCCGTCGTGGCCCAGCAGTCACAGACGGGAGTGACTGAGGCAAGCGTGAATCCCTCCCGGGGGAAGCGATCAGGCAAAGGCCAGAACCGGCCCAAGCTGGCCAAGAAGGGGAAGAGGGGCTACAAGCCCCAATATTCGGAATACACCAACTTGGTGGACACCCGGGAAAACATCTATCTGGCGACAGAAAGGGTGGTCCACTACCGGAAGCCTAGCCCCATGTTTAAGGGGGGAAGGAATCCGAGAGACACCAGCAAAAGGTGCGCCTATCACAAAGATGTGGGCCACACCACCGACGAGTGTCGGCAGCTCAAAGATGAGATTGAAAATCTCATCAAACTGGGGCACCTCCACCAGTGGGTAAGAATGCCCGTGGGAGTCCCGGGCATGTCAGCAAGCCCCGGAAAATCCACGGCCCCGATAGCAACTCGGACATACCCCCCCCAGGGAGGGTATGCACAGGGACCTCCAGCGCAGGCCCCTCAGGGGGCCCTTGCAGCGCAAGTTCCCAGCCCCGGAATGCCCTATCCCTCCGGAGAAGAACCCCCTCGAGTGGACGGGCATGTGGTGACCATCTCGGGCGGACCTCACCTAGGAGGACCCTCGAGGAATGACCAAAAACGTTATCTGAGCGAGCTGGACCACGACCAAGAAGTTTCCGCCCTTGTCCAAGCTCCGGCTCAGCGCCCTAAACTGATGATCCTCCCCATCACTTTCATGGAGGACGACGCCCGCAACGTCCATTTCCCGCACCATGATCCGCTGGTCATAGATGCGCAAATCGCCAACAAATTGGTGTCCCGCGTGCTGGTGGATGATGGAAGCTCCGTCAACCTGTTGTTCAAACCTGCCTTCGCCACCATTGGCTTGACAGAAGCAGATCTGGCGTCCTGCCCGACCCAAATCTACGGCTTCAACGGAGACGCGCTTCTCCCCATGGGAAAGATCCAGCTGCCAGTAACGCTGGGGGGTGAATTGCAGTACTCGTTCAAGTTCTGCACCTTTGTTGTGGTGGATTGCCCCACCGCTTACAACGTCATCTTTGGCCGGCCCGCACTGGTCGAGTTCGGGGCCATCACCTCCATCCGCCATCTTTGCATGAAGTTCCCATGCGACAACGGAGGGGTAGGGATCGTCCGGGGAGACCAAAAGAGCACCCAAAAGTGTTACCATATCTCCGGCCGGCCCATATACATGGTCCGAGAGGAGCCCGTCGAACGAGCCCTCCTTCCTGCTGAACAAGTGGTACAGGAAGAGGATGATCTAGACCTGCGCATAGGAGACGATCGCGTCTTGGAGCCAATGGACGAAATAGAAGAGGTATGCATCAGCGAAACCGACCCGGCCAGGATCATCCAAGTAGGAAAGAGCCTGCCGGCAGACATTCAGGCAGCCATCATCGCCCAAGTCCAGGAAAACCAGGACCTTCTGGCCTGGTCCCACTCCGACATGACCGGGATCGACCGCAATATCATCTGCCATGCGTTAAGTATCGACCCAAACGCGACCCCGGTCCGCCAGAAGTGCAAGCCTCTGGGGACAGAGAGGGCTGAGGCCCTCAAGCTGGAGGTGGAGAAGTTGTCTTCCATCAACTTCATACGCGAAGCTGTATATCCTGTGTGGCTGGCCAATCCCGTCTTGGTGCCAAAACCTAACGGGACCTGGAGGATATGCATTGACTTCACGGATCTTAACAAAGCATGTCCAAAGGACTGTTTCCCGCTCCCCCGAATCGACCAAATGGTAGATGCTACGTTTGGATACGAAATATTGAGTTTCATGGATGCCTACTCCGGCTACAACCAGATCTCCATGCACGTGGCGGACCGGAAGCATACCAGTTTTCAAACCGACAAGGGCATCTATTGCTACATAGTCATGCCTTTCGGACTCAAGAATGTCGGAGCAACGTACCAAAGGCTCGTCAATCGAATGTTTCAGGCCCAACTAGGGCGAAACATGGAGGTGTACATTGATGATATGCTAGTCAAGTCCAAGACGTCCCAGAACCATTCAGACGACTTGGCAGAGGCTTTCCCAGTTGTCCGGAAGTACGGGATGAAGCTGAACCCTAAGAAGTGCACTTTCGGCGTGGCTTCCGGGAAGTTCCTGGGCTTCATAGTGAGCTTTCGGGGAATAGAAGCCAACCCAGACAAAATCAAGGCACTGATCGACATGGCCTCTCCCCGGAAGCATAAGGACGTGCAAAGCCTGACGGGGCGAGTGGCCGCCCTGAGCCGTTTCGTTTCTAAAGCCACGGATAAGTGCGTCCCTTTCTTCAACGTCCTTCGAGGAAACCAACGTTTTGAGTGGTCGCCCGAGTGCGAGGAGGCCTTCCGGCAGCTGAAAGAGCACCTGGCCAAAGCCCCTATCCTGGCGAAACCAATAGAAGGAGAGCCATTGTATCTATACCTGGCCGTGACCGAGCACGTGATCAGCGCCGCGCTGGTGCGAGAAGAAGAAAGGACGCAACTCCCAGTATACTATGTGAGCAAGCGGCTACTAGACGCCAAGTCTCGATACCCATTGATCGAAAAGCTGACCTTCTGCCTGTTGATGGCATCCAAGAATCTTCGACCTTACTTCCAGGCTCATGCCATAAAGGTCTTAACCAACCATCCCCTGCGGCAGGTATTGCAGAAACCCGAGTCATCGGGAAGACTCCTGAAGTGGGCAATGGAGCTGAGCCAGTTCGATATATCTTACGTCCTCCGGGTATCCATCAAGGGACAGGCCCTGGCCGATTTCATCGACGAATGTTCCGAGATTTCTTCTGAAGACAGTATTCCCGCAGCCCCCGCGGCACCCTTGTGGAAAATCTTCGTAGACGGAGCCTCGAACGAGAATGGTGCTGGGGTCGGGATCATCTTGGTGTCACCACAGGGGCACTAGCTACAGAATGCCCTCCGTTTCCAGTTCAAAGCATCGAACAACGAGGCAGAGCATGAAGCTGTCCTAGCCGGTTTGCGCCTGGCCCGGGTGGTAGGGGCAGCGAACCTGGAAATTTACAGCGATTCTCAGCTAGTCGTTAGACAAATCTCAGGGGAGTATCAGACCAAGGGAGAGAGAATGGCGGCATACGTGACTCAAGCGAGGGAAATGCTCCAAACGTTCGCAGTGCATTCCATCCGTCAGATCCCCCAGGAGCAAAATGTCTTCGCAGATACACTAGCGAAGCTGGCGACCGACGCAGAGGCTGAGTTAGCCGGACTGGTTCCCGTCAACCACCTCCCCGTCCCGAGCATCAGGGCCCTCACCGTCCACACCGTCGACCACTCCATTTCCTGGATGGGACCACTGATCCGATACTTATCCACCGAAGAAGTTCCAATCGACCGGACCGCAGCCAAGAAACTCCTGTACCAGGCGCACCGGTACGTCATGATGGATGGAAAAATCTACCGCCGGGGGCTATCCATGCCTTGCCTCAGGTGCGTGTCTGGAACTGAGCTGAGTGCCATCATGCATGAGGTGCATGAGGGTTTTTGCGGAGATCACACGGCCGGGCCCAGTCTGTCCAAAAAGATCCTGTGCCAAGGATACTTCTGGCCCACCATGAAGAAAGACTGTGTAGACTACGTCCGCAAGTGCGAACAGTGCCAGAGGTACGCAAAGGTCCCACGGGCCCCCCCGACAGAAATAACCTTGATGAATATTCCCTGACCCTTCGCTGTGTGGGGGATCGATCATGTGGGATCCCTCTCGACCGGGAAGGGAGGGGTTAAGTACGCCATTGTGGCTGTGGACTATTACACAAAATGGGTTGAGGCAGAGCCCATGAACACGATCACTTCCAAAAAGTCCTTAGATTTCGTCATCAACAACATAGTGTGTCGGTATGGCCTCCCCTACAAAATCGTGTCCGACAACGGGAAGCAGTTCGACAGCGCCTACTTCACGGATTTTTGCGAGAGACACGGTATAGTGAAGAGCTTCTCCGCGGTTGCCAGGCCTCAGGCCAATGGGCAGGCAGAAGCCGTGAATAAAATCCTAAAAGGGACGCTGAAGAAAAAGCTCCAGGCCTGTAAGAGCAAATGGCCCGAGGAACTCCCCCGCGTGCTATGGGCCTACCGGACGACCGAGAGGACGTCAACAAGACACACCCCCTACTCTATGGTCTATGGATGTGAAGCCGTCATCCCAATCGAAACGACCGTCCCGTACCACTGACGCGACACGTATGATCCCACCCAGAACCACGCCTTACTTCAGGAATCGCTGGATCTCATCGAAGAAATCCAGGAGGAGTCACAGGTGCAGCTGAAGATGTACCAGGGCAAGATCGCGCGGCATTTCAACTCCAGAGTCAAGATCCGTAAGTTTGAAACCGGCGATCTAGTCCTGCGAAGAGTCTTCCCTGCTACTCAAGATCCGGGAGTGGGGGTTCTGGGCCCTAATTGGGAGGGGCCATACGAGATCCAACATGAGGTATGTCCCGGAACGTACCGCCTGAAGCGGCTCGACGGTTCAGAAGTCCCGCGAGCCTGGAACGCGGAGCATCTCCGCAAATACTATCAATAGTCCTAGAACTTTTCCCTATTTAATATTTTCGTTGTAAACAATGTACACCTCAGGGCGAATTTCTTTCGAACAATGAAAATGACGTGTGCAAGACGTCATGCAGGGCTATTGTCACAACTATGCCAAATCTTTCTCAAGTGACCCCAGACCTGTCTCCGCTCACATGCGGGGGGTACCATCCCAGGTATAAGCAAACACTTGGCGGGGCGCAAGCTCACGCTAGTCCCGGCTCGGAATACAGTCCGAGAAATCCGAGGACCGAGCCCCAGGCCGGTCCCACCCCGGACGAACGACGTCCGGGGGTATAAAAAAGGGCCACGCCTAAGGCTGGTCCCGCCCCGGATGAACGGTGTCCGGGGGTATAAAATAAAGAGGACCGAGCCCAAGGTCGGTCCCACCCCGGACGAGCGACGTCCGGGGGTATAAAAAAGGGGCCATGCCTAAGGCTGGTCCGACCCCGGACGAACGACGTTCGGGGGTATAAAAAGGGGCCACACCTAAGGCTGGTCCCGCCCCGGACGAACGATGTCCGGGGGTATAAAATATAGAGGACTGAGCCCAAGGCCGATCCCACCCCAAACGAGCGACGTCCGGGGGTATAAAACGGGGCCACGCCTAAGGCTGGTCCCGCCCTGGACGAACGATGTTCGGGGGTATAAAATAAAGAGGACCGAGCCCAAGGCTGGTCCCAGCTCGGACGAGCGACGTCCGGGGGTATAAAAAAGGGGTCGCGCCTAAGGCATGTCCCGCCCCGGACGAACGATGTCTGGGGGTATAAAATAAAGAGGACCGAGCCCAACGTTAGTCCCGCCCCGGACGATCGACGTCCGGGGGTATAAAAAGGGGCCACGCCTAAGGCTGGTCCCGCCCCGGACGAACGGCGTCCGGGGGTATAAAAAGGGGCCACGCTTAAGGCTGGTCCCGCCCCGGACAAACGATGTCCGGGGGTATAAAATATAGAGGACCGAGCCCAAGGCCAGTCCCACCCTGGACGAGCGATGTCCGGGGGTATAAAAAAGGGGCCGCGCCTAAGGCATGTCACGCCCAGGACGAACGATGTCCAGGGGTATAAAATAAATAGGACCGAGCCCAAGGCCGATCCCACCCCAGACGAGCGATGTCCGGGGGTATAAAAAAGGGGCCGCACCTAAGGCATGTCCCGCCCTGGACGAACGATGTCCGGGGGTATAAAATAAAGAGGACCGAGCCCAAGGCTAGTCCCGCCCTACACGAACGACGTCCGGGGGTATAAAAAGGGGCCACGCCTAAGGCTGGTCCCGCCGCGGACGAACGATGTCCGGGGGTATAAAATATAGAGGACGGAGCCCATGGCCGGTGCCACCCCGGACGAGCGACGTCCGGGGGTATAAAAAAGGGGCCACGCTTAAGGCTGGTCCCGCCCCGGACCAACGACGTCCGGGGGTATAAAAAGGGGCCATGCCTAAGGCTGGTTCCGTCCCGGACGAATGATGTCCAGGGGTATAAAATATAGAGGACCGAGCCCAAGGCCGGTCCCACCCCGGATGAGCGACGTCCGGGGGTATAAAAAAGGGGCCGCGCCTAAGGCATGTCCTGCCCCGGACGAACGATGTCTGGGGGTATAAAATATAGACGACCGAGCCCAAGGTCGGTCCCACCCCGGACGAGCGACGTCCGAGGGTATAAAAAAGTGGCCACGCCTAAGGCTGGTCCTGCCCCGGACGAACAACGTCCGGGGGTATAAAAAGGGGCCACGCCTAAGGCTAGTTCCGCCCCGGACGAATGATGTCCGGGGGTATAAAATATAGAGGACCGAGCCCAAGGCCGGTCCTACCCCGGACGAGCGACGTCCGGGGGTATAAAAAAGGGACGCGCCTAAGGCATGTCCCGCCCCGGACGAACGATGTCCGGGGGTATAAAATATAGAGGACCGAGCCCAAGGTCGGTCCCACCCCGGACTAGCGACGTCCGGGGGTATAAAAAAGGGGCCGCGCCTAAGGCTTGTCCCGCCCCAGACGAACGATGTCCGGGGGTATAAAATAAAGAGGACCGAGCCCAAGGCCGATCCCACCTCGGACGAGCGACGTCTGGGGGTATAAAAAAGGGGTCGCGCCTAAGGCATGTCCTGCCCCAGACGAACGATGTCCAGGGGTATAAAATAAAGAGGACCGAGCCCAAGGCCGGTCCCACCCCGGACGAGCGATGTCCGGGGTTATAAAAAGGGGCCACGCCTAAGGCTGGTCCTACCCCAGACGAACGATGTCCGGGGGTATAAAATAAAGAGGACCGAGCCCAAGGCCGGTCCCTCCCCGGACGAGTGACGCCCGGGGGTATAAAAAAGGGGGTCGCGCCTAAGGCATTTCCCACCCCGGACAAAAGATGTCCGGGGGTATAAAAGCATCCGCTTTGCCCCAGGGTAAAGCCAAGGTCTAAAACTGATAAAAGGACAAAACACCTAGTTAAGCCAAGCTCTGAGGGCCCTGGACTGGGTGTCAGGATTAGTGACTTGGAAAGTTAAGCCGTTTGGTCTAGTCCAGGCCGTTGGAACCGGAACTAAACCCCTGCAATCAGTTAGTCGCGAGAACAAAATGAAATTTCTACGGAACATTGGAAGGAGGCCTTCGTAAAACTAAAGAAAGTAGCAGTGTTTTAAATTTAATTACAAGTAAAAAACACTAATAAAAAAAAATCAAGGCCGGGGGTAGGGCCTACAGCGCATCCGCCCGGAGGTCCGCATCCTCCCTCTCCTTGGCCTCGTACTCGGCCCGCTTTGACTCAGGATCGGGGAAGACAAGGAGATTCATACTCTTATCCTTGCACCAGGCCATGTAGATGGCCTCATCAAAGGTGACATCCAGTAGGCCCTCAGCCTCCTCCTTTCCCTGACGGGTCGTTTCATGCGCCGCCTTCTTCTGAAGCAGAGAGTCGCCCAGTTCACAGACTCGGGCCTTCAAGGCCAGGATCTCCTCCTTGTCCAGGGCAGATTGTGTTGCGGCCGTCTCCAAGAGCGTCGCCCGTTCGTCGGCATCCTTTGTCTTCCGGGACAACTCCTCTTCCAATCCGACTTTGGCACGGCCGAGCGCCTCGTGCTCCGCCTTCACACGGGCCACTTCTTCCTGCAGGCGGGCCATCTCCCAGCCAAGGGTCTCCTTGACGGCCTCCCTCTGATTCACGGCCGCCTCCAGCTCTAGCTTGGTCGTCTCCATCTTTATGGAAACCTAGGCCACCAGATCGGCACTCTGCTGGGACAACAGATCAACCTGGAGCAAAGAAAAGTTAGAAAACAAAACCATCATCAACAAGTGAGGTAAGGAGTTTGAGAGAAGTTAAAGTTACCGTGGTGGCCTGGTGGTGGAGAGCCTGGGAGATGAACAGCACGTCCGGGTTGGCTATCGTGGTGTACCTCTTCAGCTGAAGGTTGGACATAGTGCTCCCAACCTGGTCCAGAAGATCAGCCGCCAGGGGGGCTGTGTCCTGGCCGAGCTTGGGCCGGAAGCCTGCTTCGGCGACTAGCCGGTCCAAGATCGGCTGGGAGGCGCTGAACTCGGCAGGGCGGTCCGAGAACTCGACCTGGCGACGGATTGTCAGGGCCTTATAAGTGTCGTCCCTCTAGCATCGGTCGTTTTCCTAGGTCCGGTTGATCATCCGAGACTGGTCATCCCGCAGGGCTAACTCCCCCTCCTCGAGAAGAGTTGGGCGAAGGGGAAGAACTGGCGGGGCGGGGATTTCTTTCGCGTTCAGCCGGCTCTCCCCGTGTGATTCTTCAGTCGAGCCTGCCCGCGTCGTCCGGGGCCTCTTCCCGATGTTGCCTTCTCCGGCGTCAGCCTACGGGCCCCTCTTCCCGGAGTTCTGGCTGGTAGCCGCGCCCGCCTCCAAATCAATCACGGGGGGCTGGTCAGAGGCGAAGTCTGCAGCAGGCTCCACGGCTTGGAAGGGAACCACGGCCAGAGCCTCTCCACCCAGACAGAGCTCGGTCCTGGGCGTTTCCCTGGTAAGGTGGGGCTCCGGGCCCGTCACCTCATTTCCTTTCTTGGCTGCCTTCTTGGCCGCCCTGTCCTTGATGAGTCTCCTCATTTCGCTGGCCGGGTTCGACATGTCAGAGCCTTCTGCAAAAGTACAGAAAAAGGAGTCAGGACAGTAAACCAAACAGATGAAAACACACAGCAGTCAAAGACGACCCGGGACGAACCCTCTTCTAGGCCCTCGGCAAGACTCAATTCCCTTAAAGCGAATGAATGGACCCGATCCCCTACGTCGTCCGGGTTCAGAAAACCCCCGTACTGGAGGAACCCGGATAAGAACATTAGGACCTCTGAGCCTACGGGGACAGGAGCTGAAGGCCTCATCTCCCCATCGGCCCCAAACCTGGGGCCCGGGGGGTACTAGCCTATCCCTAGCTAAGTCCCCAACTTGGGGAGCATACATTAAGATTAAAGGGGAGTTACCTCGCCCCGATACACTAGCCCTAGGAGTCCCGACATTTGGTAGGGCATCTTCGAAGAGCTCCTCCAGCTCCTCTAAGGTGGCCGCTTCCGCCAGGGGCTGGTTCTTCTTACGCTAGGCCGCATCGGCCCGCGCCGCTCTCACCACCGTGGCAATGTGGTCGAGGGCCAATTGCTCCTGGACGTCGACGTTCTTCTCGTAGGGTATGCCCCGAAGGTTCGGGATAACAATGGTCTGGGTGGCTGCGAGCATCCCAACCAGCCGGAGGTTGTCGTCCCTGACGTAGCCCCCTACATCCAGCTCCTCCGCAGTCAACTTAGCATAAAACCTCCTCCTTTCCAGAATGAACTCGGTAAGGGGGGTTTGAGCGAAGGGCCCTGCGACCCGGAAGACATGATAAGAGACGAGTAGAAAAGATGAATAAAAGAGAGAGGTCCGGAGGAATACTTACCCACTCGCTGAAAGTCCAGCAATAGTGTGGGGTTCTTGTCAACAAGGAACCCGGACGTCATGAACCAATAATGCCTGACATCCGGGGGGTGCCTCCAGGAGCTGGTAGGAGCAGGATAGCTACTACGCGGCTGCAGCCTGTAAAAGCAATCCAGGGTCTTATTTTTGATGTTGACCTGCAGCACCAGCTTGTAGAAGTATAAGACTTCCGTAGGGGTAGGCTCCTCGATCTCCTTCGCGACACAAAACAACCTCCACCCAGCAAGCAGGCGGTACACTTGCGGCAACAGCTGGAATGGTGCGATCCCCACGTACGTCAGGAACCGCACGAAATAGTCATGAAGTGGGAGCGTAGCTCCCGCGCTGATATGACTGGCGCTCCAGGCTCCGAATCCTTCCACGGACGTATGCGCCCACTCCTCGAGCCTGGCCAGGTGATTGTGAAAGAGGCCCGGGGTTGATTCGATGCCCAGTTTCTTCTCCAGGAGCAGCATCATCTGGTAGTTCCGGAACGAGTTGGCCATTACGTCCATTTCCCACCTATTTCCCTTGGGCGTCCGGGATCCGGGAACGACGACAGGGGCCCTATTGACCTCTTCTTCAGAGTGGAGCGTAACGCCCATTGCCATAATTGACGATCTGGGAACAAAGAAAGAAAGACCAAGCAGTCAGTACCTAAACCCAAGAAAGTCGGTCAAGGTACAGGGAATCTCCTAAGGACTGCTTGGAGTCCCTTCGGATTAGGTCTGGGCCCCCGGAAAGCCCTGGAACCCTGATCGGGAGAGGAGACTACTAAGGCCCTCCCCTTGTCCGGGAGGCATCCGAATACAGAGCAACCCGAACCAGGCAGCCTTCCTAGCAATTTCTAAAGCACAGAGCCTAAACGCACGCATCAAGAGAACGTAAGTTCACAAAGTTGGCAAGAGAGTTAAAAAATACTTACTGTATGGTGTCGACCGTTGAAGATGATGGTTGTCCGACTGTAAGGATGGCAGAACCTCGTTCTTGAAGTGGTGTAGCCGGTGTAGTAGTTCGTCGACGGGACAAACCCGAGAAGCGTCGTCAGGTAGAAGAGCAGAAGGTGGGGTTCTGGGAAACAGGCGGCGGCGCAGAACTAGCAGGTGGCGGTGTATGTCGTCGGCAATGTCGAACATGCAAAGCTCAAATAGTGTTTGCGTTTTCTTAAGCTGGTTCGAAGAGGTAAAAGTGCCAAATGTGGTTTTCTTGGGGTATTTATACTAGCCCCAAATTCTGGCCCACGATCCAACGGACGGGTGTCTCTTCATCAGACGGTCAGGAGTCGCGCAGGGGCATTTATGAGTCCTTTCAGGTTGGATTATCGCCGCCTCAGATCCGACGGCCCAGGAGTGGCGGATGCAAAAGGTCGCCCCATCCTACGGTCCACCTCATTCCAGGGACATTAATGATGGCCCCCCCGTGCGGATGGGACGCCTCGAGACGTGCACTGACACCCTAGTCTAGGCCTAGCGACCCTTGGGAGGTCTAGGCGACCCTTCAAGACCCGTACAGCAATCACCCGGCGACACGTGTATCCTTGCCATTAAGCGGGCCGTAGGTAAACGGCCCCGGATCGTGGTAAACGATCTGGGCTAAGCATCCAACCAGTGCCACGGCCTTCTGCCTGGACCCACAAACTCGGGAAAGAACTGGGGAGGTAAACTGGTGAGCGCTGCGGGGACGATGCAACCCTCCTCCCGGCGAGCCCAGGCGAAGGCTTGGGGGGTAAATGTTATCCCCATTTCCTGCATGGGCTCGGGGCCTTTGTCTTGGCCCGTTGTCAGAGGGCCAGCTCAGGACGTGGACCCGGCCCAAGGTCTCTTGGTATGGAGAATGCCCAAGGGGACGGGTACGGACCGGGGACTCAAGACTGGGCCCATTGGAGGGGTCCGGGATGTCCCTCCGGGTCCGTCCTCAGCAAGGATAGTCCAGGCGATGTCCAGAGCGTTTGGACCATCGCATCCTACTCGTCCTGGTCCCGGACCCTGATACGATCCAGGCCTGTGGTAAATGAAGTGGGACAACGGTAAACGGACCTGGATCACCTCACCCCCAGTTGAAGGGGCCAAGCGTCCAGGACCCTGAAGCCGCCTCATTCCACGTGGGCGTTGTCCCCACTTTTCACCTGCAGAAAAGGTCACCTCGGGATCGCACGCCGATGTGTCAGGACTGCGCAGCCAAGTACTCTGACTGGCCTTGTCTCCTGAATCTGCCTCGTGACTCAAAGTGATCAGACCCAAAGCGCCGTTTTGTCAGGCGAGACGTAGCTCTAAGGTCAACCTATTGGGCCTTAGCTGGTTTGGATTTCGTGTATTTTGTATCTTTTTGTATTGGGCCTCCACTAGAAAGGCCGCTTGTATCCGTTTCCTCGACGAGCCTAGGTCGGATCCGGCCCAGACCCGGTATTCCCATCAGTTTATAAATATAAGCTACAGAGCACTGTAAACGGGGTCTCCTATTCATAAAAAATACAGAAACTTTGTCAAGATATAGAGAGAGAGAGAGAGAAAACTCCATTGTAAAAGCTTCTTCAAGCTCTAATAATATGGACTCGTGGACTAAGGCTAGTTAACGCCCCAACCACGTAAAAACCCCGTGTCAATCTTCTGTTTTTCATCATTATTATCAGTAAATATTATTCATTAATAGAGTTGCTGAAAATCTCGGTTAACATTAATTATAACCTAAGGTTTGATTAATATTGTTGGTCATAGATATATTATTTATTATAACCTAAGGTTTAGATGGAACCATTAAGAGCATGACACTTGTCATAATCATGTTTATTAAGGAATTAAGTATTTTGATGAGTAGTTTTAATAAAAGAAAGATCTAGAAGCTCTAGAAACTTCCAGCAACTGTTAGGATCGTATTATGACTTAGTCAAAGATGTTTATCTAATTCAAATTATGCTGAAAAAGTATAATTACGTGTTTAATATGTTCACATATGCCGATATATCGCAGCATAGGGACCGATATATCATCTAACGGAAGATACGAAAAACACGTCGACTTTGCACAAACGATCGAACAAACCTCGGAAATACAGGGGGAGGCGATATATCGCCTAGGGTGGGCGATATATCGGCTCCATAAGTATATTTTTTAAAGTTTGACTTTTTATATTTTAAAAATACCCTTAACCACTTAGACCTGCCTTTGAACGATTTTGACCGAGTTATGGGCGTCAGTTGAACGAAAATTCAAATCTTTTTCATTTTATGATCATTTATTTATTCAAATTAAAAGGGGTTAGTTTCACTCCTTGAACCCTATAAATAGGACCTAGTGCTCAGCCATTTTCATCATTCTTCAACCATTTGATCAGAGCCTCCAAGGTGCTAGTGTTACTATAGAGAGATACACTTGGGTTTTGGGTTAAAGCTTTATTATTCTAAGCTTTTATAAACACTTGGGAAGTGAGGAATAGTGTGATTTTGGTATTGTAGTTTAGACCAACTCATAAGGTCATTCAAGGTATTCCTATTCCTTTAAGTTCAGTTCTATATAATTCTTTAGTTTTCTTTAGCTTCTTTTATTCAGATCCTAACTCTTGTTATTGATTCTTGATTAGGTATTTAAGTTTTTGAAACATAAGGTCTTTCTTGGTAAGTTTCTTCTTGATGATTTAGTTTCCATATTCATCTTTATTCTTAAAGATTCTCACCCTTTTCTACTATTGATTTATAGGAGTTTCTAAATCTCGTTCTTGTTTCCAAATATCCCAACTTTTGGTAAGGAAAATAGGATAGATTTTATATGTTTATGTTATGATATGATATGTTATAATATGTTTATGTTATGATATATATGAATACGTCTTGTAGTCCTTGGGGCTTATAGTTATTTAGCTAGCAAACCTCAATGATTTTATGTTGCTTGAGGCTTATAGATGCTTAGCTAGCAAACCCCAATGTTTTTATGTTGCTTGGGGCTTATAGTTGCTTAGATAGCAAGCCCCAAGATTACCATGATCATGGGTTAGAGTTGTGATATATATTTTATAGTATGTGGTTATGATATAGTCTTATGCTTTTGATTTTGATGTATGTTGTTAGTAGATTTTTCCTTACTGAGCATTAGGCTCACTCCTTTATTTTTAGTATGATGCAGGAAAATAGATATGGAGGCGGAAGGATTCTTGGTAGCTTGGCTTGTGTGTTGAGGATGAATGGACTGTGTGTCGATCGAGGATGAAGTTATTTACTTTTAGTCTTTTAAATTATGTTTTCTTAATGTAGTTCCGCAATTAGTATTTAAAATTATGTTTTTTGTTTTGTTTTGTAAACAATGGGATCCCATACCCTATCATATTTTATTTTATACTTTTATGTTATTGATACAATATTATTTTAGAGTTTCAATAAAGTTATGATTATTTCTTATGTATGTTTTCTCCAAGAGTAGTAGCTATGTCTAGTAGTTTTAATGGTCCAAGGTCTTAGTAATAGTTGGGTCATTACAGTACTAGAAACAAATGAATGTGTAGCACCAGAGTTAATTAACACAGTAAAAGGAGAGCCAGCGCTAGAAAGCTGACCTGCCACTACTGAGGGACTATCCTCGGCCTCTATTGAGTTAAGGTGAACACTCGAGCTGGAATCAAGTAGTCCACCAACCCAGCTTCCCCTTTCTTCACTGTTGGGCAGTCCTTCTTGAGGTGTCCCACCACCCCACATACATAACAGGCCTTGGCCCGACACTTGCTGTAACGCCCTGGTTACCCCAGAACAGTTACGGTGAACCGGAAATTTGACTCGCTACTCGAGTCCTTTGGTTAAAAAACGTGATCTAGGTACCATTAACAGGTTAAGGTGAAAAACCGATAAAAAGGAAAGGGTACATTTCATTAAGTAAATAAACTGCTCATGAGCCTTTTAAAATGTTTACAAGTAGTTCAAGTTACAAAAGAGTTGCTACAGTTCCAAATATACAATCTCCGCCGGCCTAAGCGGCAAAAATAGGGTAAACCCCTAGTCCCTCTGAGAACTCCTTGACCGTGGCGGTCAAGCGGCCCTGTATGTACATTACATCGCCCAAGCTCTCCACTCAAGGCTGGCCAAGCTTTTCCTTTCCTTTACCTGCACCACATAGCACCCATGAGCCAAGGCCCAGCAAGAAAACATAGCAAGACATGATATAATATCAACAACGTTCATAATGACCATTCAGGACTATCAGTCCAACAAATAGGTGACAATAGCCAAAAGTCACAATAATGAGCATCGCTCCCTCTAGCCATGTGACGATAGGGTCACCAGGGCTTAATCGATAAGTGTTTCATTTATAAGTTTGTTTAGGACAGGTGCAAGGTGATTAGTCACCAACATAACCTTCCTCACGACTCTAGAGTCGAAACTATGGACAACGTCCCTTAGCCTTGTGACAAACGGTCACCGGGGTCATATACCTTGGCTATAATCATCTGGTCGTAGACCAGGCAAGCGCTTATAAGTTTCTCGACCCCAGGGTCGGTCTAGCATTAATGCTATAGAGCCATTCAATGCATGATTCTCGACTTTAGAGTCGGTCCTTGACTAGTCAGTGTCTCAAGCAGGTATTCAGCATTCACTAGCACTTAATACGCAATCCATGTCCACATATATCAACCAGCATGCCTCAAATATCAAATCATACATGCCATATACCTGTACAGGGTGCAACTATATTCATACACTGTTTTCTTACCTCTGGTTCGAGTGAGTATTATAATATGAACGACCCCTGAGAACGATCAACCTTTAAATTCCTCGACGGTCACCTGGTCATAACCAAAATATAGGATTCATCAATAAAAATGATAATCAAGGGTTCCCAAACCAAATCCCAGCCCCCGAGACATCAAATACTACCCAACCGGGTACTAGGTCCAACCCCGAGGCCTATGGTTTGAATCCCTAAGCTAAAAACCTTATTTTAGCAAAATTGGCTCTAAGGGCCGCGGCCCCCTCTGCTGCGCCGCGGCGCGCCCCCCTGACAGAGAAGCTCCCCATCTGCCAGGCGCCAAGGGCCGCGACGCTCCCTTGCTGATACCATTATGTGACGCCCCACATCACTATGGCTGCTTTCTGGAATGACGACTAGCCCTACAAACCAAGACAAGTCTTTCCAGCGTGCTTTGTCCTCACTCGTACACTTCCTGGGAAAACTTCCCAAGAGGTCACCCATCCCTAGATTACTCCAGGCCAAGCAGGCTTAACCATGGAGTTCTCAAGTGATGGGCTACCGAAAAGAAGATGCATCTTCCTGATATAGGTAGTACCTATCAATCCATTTAAGCCCTCTTCAACAGTGTAGTCCCATACCTACACAGTCTTAGAATCATTACACTTGACCTTCCCCAGGCGGTGTGGGATTGCACAGCTTACCCGGTCATTCCCCTTACAGATCACGGGATTTTGACTGTCACAATCACCCCCCTTACGGGCCCGACGTCCCAGTCGGCCACACTTCCGGCTGGGTCAAGGCTCTGATACTTGCCATGATGGCGTCTTCTACATCTCGTGCACTCTGGGTAGCTCCTCCATGTGCCACCGCCTCCTTGGCGGCCACCCTGAACACCCCGACCCCTCCTATCAGGGCCAGCATCGGTCGAAGTGTCAGGGGTCTTCCTCTTCAGATCATTGGGGCCTCCGCCCCTACCAGATCCTGAATATGGAGGCACCACCCTGCGAACCTCCCGTCTAGCAGCGTTCTCCCTCCAAATCTTGTTCTTCGCTTCCTCAGCGGTAAGAGCCTTCTCAACAGCCTATGCATAAGTCGTCCCCTCAGGTACTGTTGTAATTCTCACATCTCGGGCTATCATAGCATTGAGCCCTTTGATAAATCTGTCCTACCTAGCTGCATCAGTAGGCACAAGGTCTAGTGCGAACTTCGCAAGTCGATCAAACTTCAGGGCATACTCTATAACTGTCATATTGCCCTGTACCAACCCCACAAATTCATTCACTTTCGCTACCCTGACAGCAATGCTATAATACTTCTGGCTGAACAAATCCTTGAATCAATCCCAACCTAGAGTAGTAAAATCTCTAGTTTGGGATACCACTTCCCACTAGATGCGGGCATCCTCTCTCAGCATATATGTGGCACAGGCCACCCGGTCATTACCCTTTACCCTCATGAAATCTAGGATAGCGGTAATCATACTCATCCACTGTTCGACCTTTAGTGGATCTGGTCCTCCCTCGAAGGTTGGAGGATGTTGTCTCCTAAACTGCTCATACAACGGCTCCCACCTGTTCGCAATCTCAGGTGCCTGAACAGCTGGTGCAATAACAGGTGGCACAATAGATGCAGTACTCCCTGACGGAGCCTGCTGTCTCAGTAAACGAATCTACTCTTCCTAGCTCTGAAGTCGGGCTTGCATGTCTACCAATATTAGTTTCCAGTTCTCAAGGACTGGCGAAGGGTTTTGGCCCTGGTCATCATCTCTAGCCTCAGACCCAGTGCCGACTAGTCGTATAGATCACCTTGGACGTATAGTTATCCAAGTTAATCTGCAATCAACGACTCGACGTTCAGACTATGATGACAGGGTAACAATCTTTCTGTGATCCATCATTGGAACACAACCAATCACAAATAATCAAGATATAACAATTATCCAAAAATTCATCCACATGCAACAGCAATGCTTGTAAGTACGCCTCAATATCATCACACCGCAATCAAGGGCCAGGCCCTATCAGTATCTCATGCTCCCTATTAGTCAACATATAAAAGCATTCTTATTCCTTTCAAACACTTAAGCATATAAACGTGAATATACAATTACCAAACCTTGAGTCAAGCTTGTCTTGAGCAGTGAGTGTACATGTCCAGCCAGTCTTCAGGAACCCTTAAACCTAGACCACTCTTATACCAAGTTGTAACGCCCTGGATAACCAAGACCATTACATTGTGTGTTCATAATTGTGCAGGACTCGCTAATCAAGTTGTTTAGTTGAAAATGTGACCCTAAAGTCCTAATCAAGCTAGGGTTAAAATATTTTGGTCATAAACAGATAAATTTTCATTTAATTAAACGTTTAGTACATGGGATCCCAAAAACAGGGTTTAAAGAAAAAATTCACAACTTTCAAAAGTTAAATACAAGCAAAGGCCACTCTAATGGCAAAATACACATTTTAGGTTTTCATGTCCCTGTACTATCCCTCAGCCGTGGCTGACGAGCAGCTGACTATGTTCATCCTGCCCCTAGTGTAATGCCCCAAATTTCCTAATAAGATTTAGGACCTTGATTAGGAGGTCGGGAGGGCCATAATTGATTTATTATGTTATTAAATGATAATATGCATGTTTAGGTGTATTAAATATGCATGTGAACCCATCTCTGATTAATTGGGTGATTTTCATATTTTGGCCATTTCGGGCATATTTGAAATATATGTGATATGTGTGGTGCTTTATTATTATTTGGTTATGCTAGGGTTACTCAGCACGAGATGATCCAAGGAGGTAAGCTAGTGGAATAGTTACAACGAGATTTATTCTTGACTCGAAGTGAGTCAAGGGGCATTTAGAGCATTACCGGGTTATTGGGTAATGGGAATCAATATTTGATGAGAAATTGGGAGTTAATAAGATTAGGGAAAATTCTTGAGGTTTTGACTATTTTGCCCCCGGGGACGTTTTCGGGACCCTGAGTTTTGAGGCTACTTAAGCTTGAAGTAACCTTTTAAGAAATAAAAAGAACATTCAGTAAGTTCTCTCTCCCTCTAAGTTCCACTTTCGTCTCCCGGTCGTATTTTTGAAGGAAACTTGAGTTCTAGGACTCAGATTCAAGCGAGGATCGAGGCATAGTGATCCTAGGGAAGATTAGAAGCTTATTAGCGGGAGGATTTAGTTGGGAAATAACTTAATTGGAGGTAATTCAAGTTTTAAGTTCTATGTTTTTGAAGTTTTAAGCTTGAATTGGACTTTGTGCTTTGATGAGTTTTTGCTTAATTTGAGACTTGGGTTTTGTTGGTTTTGGATCATGGGGATGTTTGGGAACTTTAATTTTTGAGTTTGGAGATTTTTGAATAGGTTTTAAAATGGTAAAATCAGGGAAAAATGGCTGGTTCGTGGTTGGGTCGCGGCCCTGTTCTTGGGCGCCGCGGCCCAGGCTCGATGAAGCAGCTGGTGGTTTCTGTTAGGCCTGAGGACCGCGACTCTTGTCAGGGGGGTCGCGGCGCTTGTTTCCATTTGTGGCCAAAATGAAGTTTTGATTCTGGGAACTCAAACATTAGGCCTCGGGATCGTTCCTACTAGCCGGTTTAGTGGGAATCGATGTCCCGGAGGCTAGGTCTTGGTTCCGGGTTTGGTTTTAGAACTTGAACTCATTGGATCACCGTTTATGGTTATGACTAGGTTATCACTAGGGGCTTGGAATCAGGATCGTGCTTGTGGCTCGTTTATTGGTAACCTGTACTTGGACCAAAGGTAAGAAAACGATACCCCGTATATGACATGCATGGTTATTATTGAGGCATGTCGAGTGTTTAAATGTGATGCCTGTGATGCACAAGGAACATGTGGTTAGGGCATGCCATGAATGTTAAATATGAGATTGATCAAAGCTTGAGTCTTTGTATTTGTGCATGATCCTAATTATGCTAGCAATTGTTAAGTAAGCATGCTGAATGCCCTGTATTCAGATATTTGACATATGATATATGCCTGGTAGCATTGCTTACTTGTGCGTGTTACTGACCTAAGAGTCAGAAGCAGCATAAGCGTCATGAACGCAGAGTTGATAAAAGATTAGATCTTATCAACATCGGCATTTAATGACTCATATGGAGCATTAATGCTGGACCGACCCTAAGTTCGATGAAAATTATAAGCGCTTGCCTAGTTCTATGACTAGTTAC
The DNA here is from genome assembly GCF_963169125.1 of Humulus lupulus. Taxonomy (NCBI): domain Eukaryota; kingdom Viridiplantae; phylum Streptophyta; class Magnoliopsida; order Rosales; family Cannabaceae; genus Humulus; species Humulus lupulus. The sequence continues at coordinate 209,128,406 of NC_084794.1, read as the reverse complement.
TCAGAGTCGAGGCCAAAGGCCCAGGTGACCCTATCGTCACATGGATAAGGGAGCGGTACCCATAATTGTGACCCTATGGTCACTCCCTTTTTGTCTAGTCTATGACTAGTTACTCAGAGCCAGAGCCAAAGGTCTAGGTGACTGTTTTGTCACATGGTTGAGGGAAACGGAATCCCACGTTAGTGACTCTAGGGTCACTCGGTAGGTTTATGTTGGTGACTATTTCATCAAATACCTATTTTGTTTAAGCTAGTGAAAGGATCACTTATTGCAAAGCCTAGGTGACCGTATTGTCACAAGGCTAATGGGAACGGAATCCACCTTAGTGACTTTTACAACTGTCACTCTTCTATTTAGGGCTAAAAGCCCTGGATGATTATTATGATCATCAGTTGATGTTATATACTCATCATTATCAGAATTTATTTGCATGCGTGATTAAGGCTATTATTGCTAGGCACGCACGTTATAATTTGATGACATGATATTACTGATCATGAGCATATTGAGTTTTCTTGCAGGGCTTCGGCTCACAGGTGCTATGTGGTGCAGGAAAAGGCAAAAGGAAAGCTGGACCATCCTTGAGTTGGAGAGCTTAGGTGACGATGTGTACATATGCGGCTGCTTGACCGCCACGGTCGAGGGTTGAAAAAAGAACCAGGGTTAAACCCTGTTTTGCCGCTTAGATCGGCTGGTTGTAAATATTTTCTTGTAATAGGCCTTTAAATTATATTTTTGGGATCCTAATGTATACAGTAAACGTTCTAGTGAAACATTATATCTTAACCAAATTTTTTAATCCTAAACCGCTAATCATACTTAGTTACACAATTATGGCCAAATGACTCGATTAGCGAGTTTAGCACTGTTTAAAATGCGCACCGTAATGGTCCCTGGAGTTTAGGGCGTTACACCTAGAGCTCTCCAACTCAAGATTGGTCCACCTTACCCTTGCATTTACCTACACCACGCAACACCCATGAGTCGAGGCCCAGCAACAAAACCATATAACATAGCATAAAAAATACAGACAATCAAATGATTCATTAAGCAGTTATCCAGATATTCATCACATTATGACAGACACATAATCAACACTAGAAATCAACAAATCATAAGCCATTTAAACTAGTATTTAACAAGCTATAAGCAACAACTTAACAATAGTAAACATGTCATAGTCATCATACAAAACTCAAGGTCGGCGCCCTTAGGCCGCACCCTCAATTTTAATCCACTGACTCCTGCTCGCTTAGGCCAAGCTCAGTGATTGTTTAGCTAACCTCAGCTCTCAATGGCCAAGCCACGTCCTGTGCGCAAATATCAATCATGGCACTCATAGGCCGTTTATTTCATGCTCACATGGCGCATCATGATCATACAACATTCGTACTCAATATAAGGAACCATAGTCCTAACACAGCCACACAAAAGGGTGTAGTTTTCTTACATTTAATTCTGAGTGCTTTGGTTAATAAAAACGACCCTCGAGCATGATCCCATTCCGAGCCCTAGCATACACCTACTCACAATCCATAAATGGTACTTCAAAGATTTTAAATTCCAAAGAACAATCTCGAGACCAATCTCGCACTCTCGGAACCCCCAATTCCACCAAACGAAGTGGTGAAACCGTCCCCCGAGCCCCTGAGCAAAAACCTTAAAAAGTACCCAAAAACCAAGTTCTGGAAGCTAAGTAGCGCTACAGTGCTACCTATTGGGCGCTACAGAACTAGAGTCAAAGACCCTAGCCCCCAAAAATCACAGCCTAGCGTTGTAGCGTTCCCAACCTAGCGCTACAACACTGATCGCAGAGTTTCAAAATTCTGGGTTTCTCCCCTCGAATCTCCCTGAGCCGAAGTTCTAAAAATCCTCCCCAATCATCAGCCAAACACATTGTAGAGTCCAAGAATTTTACTTAGCTAGTTAGATAGTAGTAGCAATAGTAATGGTTGTAGTATTTTTATGACTATGGATTTTGGTTCAGACCGGGATTTAGTTGGACACTCGTAGTAACACTTGTAGATTTTCCAAGTTTAACCTATAGTTTAAGAATATTAATTTTAACCTAAGGTTTGATTAATATGACTGATATTGGTGGTGATATTTATTATATTATAAGGTTTAGATAGACCCAATAAGATAGTAACACTTGTCTTGTGTATGTTTAATGATAATTAAGTATTTTTGAGGAATAAGTTTATTAAGATAAATATTTGAATATCCTAGGGTCTGTCAGCAGCTTTGAAATCGTTAGAGGACTTAGTCAAGGTTGTTTACTCAATTCAAATTAGGCTGAAAATGTGCAATTTCGTGTTTAATATTTCAGCGTATGCCGATATATCACAGCTATAGGGGCGATATATCGGCTCCCTTGAAGGATTTTTGAATGTTTTTAAAACCAATTTCATTTTAATCTTTAACCTCTTGATAAGTCCAACATCTTCTGAGGAAAACATAGTCTCCTACCTGAAACTCCACATTCCTGCGCTTGGGATCTGCATAGCTCTTCTGTCTACTCTGAGAAGCAAGCATTCTAGCTCTAATCTTCTCTATAGCCTCACTGGTCCTCTGAACTGCATCAGGACCTAAGTACCTCCTTTCTCCTGTCTCATCCCAATGGATGGGAGATCTGCACTTCCTACCATATAGCATCTCATAAGGTGCTACTCCAATGGTAGACTGGTAACTGTTGTTGTAGGAGAATTCTATCAAAGGCAGATACTTACTCCAAGAACCACCGAAATCCAGTACGCATGCTCTCAGCATGTCCTCCAAAATTTGAATCTTCCTCTCAGATTGCCCATCTGTCTGAGGATGATAAGTTGTACTGAACTTCAATTTTGTCCCCATGGCTTTCTGCAAACTCCCCCAAAACTTGGAAGTAAAAGTGGGGTCCCGATCTCACACGATCGATCTAGGTGCACCATGGAGCCGCACGATCTCTCTCACATAGAGATCTGCATACTGATCAACTGTATATGTAGTCCTCACTGACAAGAAGTGAGCTGACTTGGTATAGCGATCCACTATCACCCAAATAGAATCATGCTGACCAGTAGTCCTGGGCAAGCCCACCACAAAATCCATCGTGATGTCTTCCCACTTCCACTCAGGAATATCCAGAGGCTGCAGTGACCCTGCCGGCCTCTGATGCTCAGCCTTGACTTGCTGACATGTCAAGCACTTAGCCACATACTCTACTACATCTCTCTTCATCCCCGGCCACCAATATAACGATCTCACATCCTGGTACATCTTCGTGGTGCCTGGATGTAAAGAGTAAGGTGTAGTATGAGATTCATCCAGAATCTCTCGCCTCATTGCAGTGTCTAACGGAACACATATCCGCCCTTTGTATCTCAACAAGCCTACCTCACACACTATATAATCCCTGGATGCTCCAGCTAGAACATCCTCTCTAATCCTGATCAGTTGTGGATCACTCAGCTGACCCTCTTTGATCCTCTCTAACAGTGTAGACTGTAGCGTAATGTTAGCCAACTGGCCCACCAGCAACTCTATACCAGCTCTGGTCATATCATCTGCTAACTCTCTGGCTATCAGCCTCACACCATGAATCTGCCTCGGACCCTTCTGACTCAAAGCATCAGCTACCACGTTGGCTTTTCCTGGATGATACAAAATCTCACAATCATAGTCCTTCACTAACTCCAGCCAACGCCTTTGCCTCATATTCAGGTCTTTCTGAGTGAAGAAATATTTCAGGCTCTTGTGGTCTGTAAAGATCTCACATTTCTCTCCATAGAGATAATGCCTCCATATCTTTAAAGCAAAAACCACCGCTGCCAACTCCAGATCATGAGTAGGATACCTCTTTTCATACTCCTTCAGCTGACGAGAAGCATAGGCAATAACCCTCTCTGATTGCATCAAAACACAACCCAAACCCTGATGAGAAACGTCACAGTAAATCACAAACTTCTCCTGGTCTGTAGGAAGACTCAGAATCGGTGCTGTAATCAACCTCTGCTTCAGTTCCTGGAAGCTGTTCTCACACTTATCTGACCACACAAACTTCTGGCTCTTGCGTGTCAGCTCAGTCAAAGCACTAGCAATCTTTGAGAACCCTTCCACGAACCGTCTGTAATAACCTGCCAATCCAAGGAAACTTCTAACCTCAGAAGCATTCTTTGGCCTTGGCCAATCTCTGACCGCTTCGATCTTTGCTGGATCCACCTTAATCCCCTCCTTACTGACAATGTGTCCAAGAAAGGATACCTGAGACAACCAGAACTCACACTTCTTAAACTTAGCAAACAATCTGTGTTCTCTTAGTCTCTGCAGAACCAACCTCAGATGGTGCTCATGTTCCAACTCAGTCTGAGAATACACCAGAATATCATCGATGAAGACGATCACAAACTGGTCTAAGTAATCCTTGAACACTCTGTTCATCATATCCATGAAAGCGGCAGGAGCATTAGTCAACCCAAATGACATAACCAGAAACTCATAATGCCCATACCTGGTACGAAAAGCAGTCTTCGGTATATCTCCCTCCTTGACCCTCAACTGATGATAACCAGAACGAAGGTCAATCTTAGAGAATACCTTCATACCCTGCAACTGATCGAACAGGTCGTCTATCCTTGGCAAAGGATATCGGTTCTTAATTGTCAACTTATTCAGTTCCCTGTAATCTATACACATTCTCAGAGAACCATCTTTCTTCTTTACAAACAGAACTGGCGCACCCCAGGGTGAGAAACTAGGTCTGATGAAACCCATATCCAGCAGCTCTTGCAACTGCACTTTCAATTCTTTCAACTCAGCTGGGGCCATTCTGTACGGTGCTCTAGACACTGGCTCTGTCCCTGGTGCCAGTTCTATAACGAACTCAATCTCTCTGTGTGGTGGCAACCCTGGAAAATCCTCTGGAAACACATCCAGAAACTCACATACAAGTCTAGTATCCTCTGGTCCCACTGGCATGACCTGGGTGGTATCAACCACACTGGCTAAGAATCCAATGCATCCTCTCTGCAAAAGATCCCTGGCCCTTAACACAGAAATCATAGGTACACGAGGTCCATGCACAGTACCAACGAATACAAAAGGATCCTCACCTTCAGGCTCAAAGGTGACCATCTTCCTTCTGCAGTCAATAGTTGCCCCATATTTTGCCAACCAGTCCATACCCAGTATCATATCAAAGTCAGTCATAACTAACTCTATCAAATCCACTGACAACTCTCTGCCCTCTACTGTCACTGGCAAAGATCTGACCCATCTCCTGGATACCACTATCTCCCCAGTGGGTAACAAAGTACCAAACCCCACAGCATAGAAATCACAAGGTCTACACAACCTATCAATAATGCTACTAGCAACAAAGGAATGTGTAGCACCAGAATCAATTAACACATGATAAGGGGTTCCTGCACTAAGAAGCTGACCTGTAACAACTGAGGGGGAAGCCTCAGCTTCTGCTTGAGTCAACGTGAACACTCGAGCTGGGGCCGAGCTGTCCACCTTTCTGGGTTCCTCTTTCCCTAACTGAGGGCAATCTTTCTTAAGGTGACCCACTACTCCACACAGAAAGCAGGCCTTTGCCCTACACTCTCCCAAATGGTGCCTCTTGCACCTAGGGCATTCAGGACGAGTCTTCCAGGCTTCATTGCTCCCAGGACGACCTATTGTAACACCACGAGGTCTCCTGTCAGGACCTGGAACTGGGAAGGTATCAGGAACCTTCCTCTTCTGATCACTGGGGCCAACACCCCTACCAGAACCAACAAATGGAGGACCTAGCCTCCTGAAATCCCTTCTGTCTGCATTGTCACGCCAGATCTTAATCTCTGCACTCTCAGCTGTGAGTGCCTTCTCCACCACCTGTGCATAAGTAATGACTCCTGCCACAGTGGTGATGCGAACGTCACGAGCTAACCTGGGCTGTAGCCCCTGGAGGAATCTCTCTCTCCTGGTCCCATCAGTGGGCACCAGCTCTTTGGCAAACTTTTCCAAACGGTCAAACCTTAAGGCATACTCAGTAACTGATAAGCTTCCCTGAAGTAGCCTCATAAATTCATCGGCCTTCGCCGCTCTTATAGCATCATTATAGTACTTCTCATTAAACAAGGTCTGAAACTCCTCCCAGCTCAGAAGATTAACATCTTTGGTCTGACCAACCACTTCCCACCATATCCGGGCATCTTCCCGAAACATATAGGCAGCACAGGCCACCCTCTCACTACCCACTACCTTCATAAAGTCAAGGATAGTGTTAAGCATGCTCATCCATTGTTCAGCTTTAATAGGATCAGCGCTGCCTTCAAAAACAGGAGGTTGCTGTTTCCTGAACCGCTCATAAAGAGGTTCCAATCTGTTTTCAACCCCAGGCTACTGCCCAATAACTGGCATTGACACAGAAGGTGCCTCTGGTACATTAACCACTGTAGGCATTTGTTGCTGCCTCAGGAGACGAAGCTCCTCCCCCTGTTTCAACATTATAGCCTGCAAATCACTAAACAACTGCTGCCAGTTTGCAGGTGCTGGCTGTGGAATCTGAGAATGGTCATTCTCTTGACCCTGGCTATTGTCATTATTCTGACCCTGACCACTCTGGCCAGCTGTAGTGTCTGTCTGTTCTGGGTTCATCCTGTCACTGATACCTTACTGAAACAATAATAACCAATACGGCCAGTCAGGTAGTAATAACTAAACCTCTTGCCGCCTCACGGTCCAAGAACAAGCAGACAATTATCATATTCCACAGTCATTCAATATGCACAAACAGATACATGTTTATGGCACTCAGCACTCAGCATGTATCATATAACAATTCATGATATCTCACACATACAGGTAAAGCATTTGCACCACATTTAGGCAGTTATGCACATAACTACATAAAGAGTTACCAAACCAAGAGTCGAGCTTGACTTCAGTGATGTGTGTACATGCTCAGCCAGTCTACAGGAACCTTAACCTTGGCATTGCTCTGATACCAAGTTGTAACGCCCTGGCTACCCCAGAACAGTTACGGTGAACGGTGGACCGGAAATTTGACTCGTTACCCGAGTCCTTTGGTCAAAAATGTGCTCTAAGTGTAATTGACAGGTTAAGGTGTAAAACCAATAAAAAGGAAATGGTGATTTTATTACAAACTGCTCTGCAGAGCTAAACAAAACATTTACAAGTGGTTCTCAGTTCAAAATGGTCATTATAGTTTTAAATTTACAATCCCGCCGACCTAAGCGGCAAAAATAGGGCAAACCCCCTAGTTCCTCTGAGAACACCATGACCGTGGCGGTCAAGCGGCCGCATATGTACACACCACCACATCAGCTCTCCACTCAAGGCTAGGTGAGCTTTTCTTTCCCTTTACCTGCACCACATAGCACCCATGAGCCAAGGCCCAGCAAGAAAACATAACATTTTTCAATAACATTATCAAATGATTATCATTATAATCATACTGAACATAAAGCTTTCAACAAGCAAATGAACATCACATGATTTTAGCGGGAGAGTGGCTGTTAAGTAAGCCACTAGCCTCCAAGCTCTCTTTTCTAGCGGGAGAGTGGCTGTTAGGTAAGCCACTGGCCTCCAAGCTCTGTTTGTTCATCGACCCTCAGGGTCGGTCAGGCATTAATGCTCCTTGAGTCATTCAATGCTAATAATCGATTAGATCTAATCTCTATTGGCTTGCGTGAACCACGCTAAGTCCATCCTTGACTAATAAGTCAGCGATAAGTGACCAGTGTCCAATGTCACCGCCGAACCTGACTAATAAGTCACAGCTTCACAGCTGACACTAACACCTTTGCCAATTGTGACTGACAAGTCAGTGCAACGTGACCAGTGCCCAGTACCACTGCCGAACCTGACTAATCAGTCACAGCTTCACAGTTGATACTAGCACCTTTGCCAAACCTGACTAATTAGTCAGTGCTATGCACAAGCGAACAACATACGCTAAGCATCCATATTCAATCCGTGTTCATATTACACAATCAACATGCCTTAAAAATATCCATGCATGTCACACTTGGGGTGCAGTTTTCTTACCTCCGGTTCGAGCAAGAACAAATAATAGAGTGACCCTGAGAACGATCGAATTTTTGGTCCTTTAGCGATTACCTGGTCATAACCAAATTATGGGATTCCATCAATAAAATGAATAATAAAAGGTTCCCAAACCAAAACCTAACCTCCGGGACCTCAAACACTACTCAAACGGGTAGTAGGTTCAACCCCGAGGCCTTAGACTTGAATCCCCATGCTAAAAAGCTTACTTTGCCCAAAAATGCCTTAAGGGTCGCGACCCTCCTTGGCCATGCCGCGGCCCGCCCCTCAGACAGAGGCGCCTAAACCCAGCAGCCACCAAGGGCCGCGGCTCACCCTGGCCATGCCGCGGCGCAACGCCCAGTTCAGCCAAAACCCCTGTTTTTCTTCCTCTACGATTTCACTTAGAACCAACCCTTCAAACCCAACTTAAACACCACCCAAACCTCTCTCAAACACCCATTTAAACCCCTAAACAACACTCAAAACTCTCCTTCATCATAACCCGAGACAACCCCCTAAAACCTCCATCAATTCCAACAATCCTCCATAAAACTCAAGCTGAAACTTATCATTAAAACATGGCAAAACCAGAAAAACAATTGATAAAACTCACCTCAAACCTGGAATTGAACCCTCTCCAATGGCTGAACCAAGTCTATAGCTTAAGCCCCTTGATTTCCTAGCTTAATTCCACTCCTTGAGCTCAAAATCTCCAAAGGAGAAGCAAAGAAAATGAAGAGAAGGGAAGGTACGGGAAGGATGAAGCAAACTCTGTTTTGGGTTCTGTTTTACAGCCTTCCATACATCATATATATCCATATACCAAAAGACCATTATACCCCTAGGTCTTTAAAAGTCTCTAAAGTCAACTCAAGGGCAATTTTGACATTTTCCACCTACACCGTCAATCATAATTAACGCTTCCCAATTCCTGCTAATCTCAATATTCTCAAACACCAATATTTCACATCCCATTACCCTTTAATACCCAGTAACACTCTAAACATTAAAAGCACCCCGAGACTCACCCCGAGCCCCAAGCTTAAGCCAGTTATGACCAAACCGATAATTAACATTCCTTGATCGTCTCATGCCAAATAGCTCGAACAAACCCACATTATAATGTGGTCTCAAATTATATCACCAACATGTGAATAAATAATCAATTTACCCTCAACGGGTCAAATTACCATCACACCCCTGTATAAAGAAATATGGACACATATGCATGCATTTCACATCATATCATAATATAATCAACATATACATGCATTTAATCAACTAATAGCATAATTAAACAAGTATGGCCCTCCCGGCCTACTGTTCACGCCGTTAAATACATCGGAGAATTCGGGGCATTACAAATTTCGAGGACGAAATTATTTTTAGTAGGGGAGAATTGTAGAGTCCAAGAACTTTACTTAGCTAGTTAGATAGTAGTAGCAATAGTAATAGTTGTAGTATTTTTATGACTATGGATTTTGGTTCAGACCGAGATTTAGTTGGACACTCGTAGTAACACTTGTAGATTTTCTAAGTTTAACCTATAGTTTAAGAATATTAATTTTAACCTAAGGTTTGATTAATATGACTGATATTGATGGTGATATTTATTATATTATAAGGTTTAGATAAACCCAATAAGATAGTAACACTTGTCTTGTGTATGTTTAATGATAATTAAGTATTTTTGAGGAATAAGTTTATTAAGATAAATATTTGAATATCCTAGGGTCTGTCAGCAGCTTTGAAATTATTAGAGGACTTAGTCAAGGCTGTTTACTCAATTCAAATTAGGCTGAAAATGTGCAATTTTGTGTTTAATATTTCAGCGTATGCTGATATATCGCAGCTATAGGGGGCGATATATCGCCATACGGGGATACGAAAAACACGTAACTTCGCACGGCCACCTTGATGAGCCTCGGGCATATTAGCCCATGCGATATATCGCCTACTAGGGGTGATATATCGGCTCCTTTGAAGGATTTTTGAATGTTTTTAAAACCAAGCTCATTTTAATCTTTAACCTCTTGATAAGTCGAGCATCTTTCTGACCGAGTCTTCAGCCTCTGCTGAACGATAATTCAAATATTTTTCACTTAAAAATCCATTATTTTATTCAAGTTAAATGAAGATCTTTTCATTCTTGAACTCTATAAATAGGACCTAATACCCACCATTTATTCATTCATCAAGCTAAGTTCAGAGTCTGCAAGCTGCTAGGTTATTTTTGAGTGCTTAAACACTTGGGTTGGGGTCATAAGCTTTATCTTTATAAGCTTAATAAACACTCGGGAAGTAAGGTTTATAGTATATTTCGGGTTCGAGGAGTATTTCGGTCATAGAAGCATTAAAGGTATTCCAAATTCTAGTTCATTTTTGTATTGTTTCCTTAAGTTCTTATAGTTTTCTACTCAAAATCCTAACTCTATTCTTTATTCTTGGTTAGGAAATCTAAGATCTTGAACATAAGATTCTTGGTAAGTATATTTTCGATGTTATAGTTCTTTCATTCTTTTCATCCCTTTTTCTTTAGTATACTCACCTTTCTTTGATGGTTTTTAGGAGTGTTCCAAAGTCCCAATCCTGTTCTCATATCCCGGTATATTTGGTAAGGAAAATAGGATAGGATTTTATATGTTATCTTATGATTTATGTGTTATGTTATATGTTATATTATGTATGATTGTAGACTTGGGCATATGACTTGTATAACTAACAAGCCCCAATAAATTTATGGGCATATGACTTTCTTAGCTAGCAAGCCCCGCAAATCTAATGGGCATATGACTTGTTTAGTTTACGAGCCCCAAGTAATAATGGCCATTATAGTATATGTGACATATGTTTATGATATGTTTTAATCTATGTTGCGATATGAATTTTATGTATATGATTTATGTGTTAGATTTTCCTTGCTGGGCATTAGGCTCATTCCTTTATGTTTATATGTGCAGGAAAATAGCTATGGTGGCGGTAAGGTTTTTTGGCAGCTTGGGGGTTGTGTATTGAGGCAGGATGGAATCAGTGGATTGAGTGTTCGATTCAAGGATGAAGTCGCTTCTTAGTCTTTTAAAAATTATGCTTTATATGCATTTTCCGCACTTTATTTTTTTAATCCATTTATTTAAAGTTATGTTATGTTTATATTTTAAAAACAATGGGATCCCATATCCTACTTTAAATTTTATGTAGTTTAACATTTGTCTTACAAGTTTTAATGAAGTTATGATTATTTCACTAGTGAGTTCTATTAAAGATTAGTGTCTATGTATAAGTAGTCATTAATAGTACAAAGTCTAGAGTAGTTGGGTCATTACACACATAATTGAGCCTATAAATCACTATAGCTCACCCAAAACAACCTAATAACATCAAAACTTAGCTAAAAACCTCACCAAACACTTAAATCAAAACTGAGCTTTAAAGCTCAAGAACACTAACTAAAAGCCAGAAAACTTCACAGAAGATTGAAGGAATCCTTACCTTTAGAGAGGAATTCTACCCTAAGTTGCCTCCAATGCCACTCCAAGCTTCAATTCCTCAAATTCCCAATCGTAAATTCCTTAAAACTTCATCCCAAAACCTAAATTCAGAAATCAAACTCAACTAAAACTCAACAAACTTAAAGGTCTGAAACCTTACCTCAATGGCAGCTAAATCCTCAGCTTCAATCCTCCAATCCTTGAGTTTAGATTCCCAGACTTCCCAGCTGATTATTGTCAACTTCCAACCTCAATCCAAGCTTAATTTCTTTCACTAAATTCAAAGCCCCAACACAAGAGGGAGTGAGAGAGAGAACGTGAGTGAAAGGGAAAGGGAGAGTTTTAGAGATTTCTAGTGTATTCTGATACATTCCCAACTCTTTTCCTGTGTATATCTTTAAAAAGACCATTTTGCCCCTTTATTAGCCCTCAAATGGTTTCTAAGGGTAAAACGATCTTACCCGATTCCCGCTAATACCTCAAGTGTCCTTACCATTTACCAATTAATCCCGTCATATCCAAATAATTACCAAATACTTATTCATTACGCACTAAATCCTAAAGTATTCTCTAAATTCCCAAAATACCCCTAGGCTCCCTCGAGCCGGACATTAAACCCCACTGTGACTATTTCACTATTCTGCTCACTAGGATCGCCTTGTGCCAAATAATCCAAATACATCCACATAATAATGTGGTTTCACACTAATATCACATATAATCACATTTATGCCCTCAACGAGCCAAAATTACAAATATGACCTTATAAGCTAAACAGGGCCCACGTGCATATCTAATACTAATAAACATATATTTCACATATCCATATAATCATTTGATCATGCATATCATATAATCATGCATTTAATCATTAAATTATACATAAACCAATTATGCCCTCCTGGCACGCTAATAAAGGCCCTTAAGCCTTATTAGTGATTTTGGGTTGTTACACAAGTCGTCTTCACCCTCTACGCACACTTATTTATGGCTGAGATAATGTCAGCCATGGAGGTTCAACACTGATCTAGAAATAGATAAGAAGAATAAGTTGGTCATGGAGGTTTTGTGCCCCAGATCTAGAAATAGATAAAGAAGAAGAAGAATGAGAAAGAGAAGTTGAAGATGGTCGACTTGGAAGAAGTTGATATTGTTGATGATGGTGGTGGTGGTTGTTATTGTTTTTGTTAGGTTAGAGTTGCTGGAGGCAGTGTAGAGAGAGAAGAAACGAAAGAGAAGAGAAAATGAGGAGAGAAAGAGAGAATAAAATAACCTAATTTGAATATTTTTATTTTAAAATTAATTTAATTTTTATTATTAAATTTATTTATCATTATATAATTTAATTTTTTGATTAATAAAATTAGGGGTATTTTAGTCATATTGAAAAATTGGTTGACCAAAATTGGGTGTAGGATATCATTTTGTTCCATTTTGTAAAGCATAAGGTCTGTTTTGTCATTTAACAAAACATAGGGGCCGATCGAGTATTCAGGCAAAACACAAGGGCCAAATTGGTATTTTCCCATACTTTTTTTTAAAAAAAATATAATAATAATAATAGTAATTAACTCTATTTTATTTTATATTAGTTTCTAAACATCTATATATAATAATAAATTAATTTAAATGAGAGATATTTTTTCAAAATTATTATAATTAAAATGAAACGTATATGCATATATAAATATATATATTAAAATGACTCAAAAATTAAACTACAACACAATTACATAAAAAAAAATATATTATGATCTACTCTATTTTAGTCAAATATTATTTATGAAAATTCAATACTAACTCTTTCTTTGACAAATTTGTAATAATTTAATTTACAATTTTTAAAATAAAGGATCAAAATAAGTAATCGACCAAAATATATGTGGTTAAAATAATCTATCCGTATATTCTTATTTTTAATGTTTTGACAAAATATGAGGTCCAAAAGTTATTTTTTAAAAATAAAGAATCCAAACAAGTAATCGGCTAAAATAGAAGATTTAAAATGGTATAAATGCTTGCACAAAACATATTATATATATATTTAATTATTTTTTTTAACATTTTGAATACATACATGGTCTACAAAGTTAATTTTTAAAAATAAATGTCAAAATAAGTACTCAATCAAAATAGATTGTTCAAATAATCAATCTATCTATTCCTGTTTTTAACATTTTGACAAAATAAGAAAACTAAAAATTATGAGCGAGAATAAACCTTGTACAAAACATAAATTTATTTATACATAATTTAGATTTTTTTTATATTAAAAAACTATGCAAAATGTATAATAACAACAATATTAATAATAAAAATTGTTTCCAACAAATTGTTTGAACTTTATTTTCATTTGCTATATAATGAACACCGTTATAGACAAAAAAGAAAAAAAAGTAACTGGGATCAAATTATGTCATGAGAAAGAATTGTTATCTTCACATCATTCATGATCTCATCTATTTCCATTTGAGTTTCCTTTGTGTCATAAGTTAGTTGTCCCCATTCAAGGCACTGTTGAAGAGCCCGAGTTAGAAAGTTCAAGTTCATCAGAAATAATGATACGAACGTCTTCTTGTTTGGGTAGATTCCGAAGTAGAGACTAACTCTAAATACTACTAGGCCTTCTTGAGAAATCGGTCATCTACTGGAGCAAATGAATATCGATCAATTCCATTACATAAGGGGAGGCTTAAATTTCTGAATGCCACACCAACAAGAATGATTACAGGTTGCTACTTCAACTATGTGGCACATTCTTCTTGGACTTGACCATCTGCAGCATCCCACCATGTTCAGTTTTTTACATTCATGAATTGATTGAATAAAAGTTACTGTTTAAAGGGAAATAAGTGGTCTCACCGGCAAGGTCGACTGCCAAGTTTGCTTCAGCATCAGCCTCTGAGTTTAAGCCCTTTAGAAGATATACACGACAATATCAGATACCAGAGATGTTGGCTGCATCAACTCGCCTTGGTGGTGTGAGGTTTGAGAAAATAAATTTTAAAAGAATAATGGACTTTGCTTCTAGTTCAAAGAAGTTTTAACTAAGATTAGACGATTAGGAAGATAGTGTGGGAGGAATGTTGGTGAAATAAATTGTTATACAAATAAAAAATTAATATCAGAAAATGAAAGGCAGCTTAGGGGATCAGAAAACCTAAGCAGAATCAACTTTACTCACCCTCAAAACATGTTTGATCTGGAAAGAAACAAATTGATCCTTAAGTTTCTTCACCTCATCACACAAGTTTGACATGTTCTCATTTCTTGCCCTCCATAAACCTTGAACCTGTTGCAGAAAATAACTCCAGTCAATTTGATGATTAAAACTTAATCTCAAGTTTCTTCTGAGCTAATATACTAAAGAATAAATATCCCTCTCGCAGAAGCAACAACCTAAGGATTGATATTAACAATGATTGGAAGAAAGTTGAATTTTATTTCTTCTAGGGTTAATTAGTTGATGTAATGAACTAGAGTGCATGTGCAACTCTGTACCAGAAAAATGGTATAATGTATGCACAAGTATCATGGAAAAATAAAGGTGAAAAGAAAACCATGAAGAAAATCACTGAAGAAACTACGACAATAAAGTTATGAATACTAAGGCTGCTCATTGATCTTGACACTGTTTCTATTCCAATATCATATTAGGCGAAGGAAGATAAACCGATGAAGAAGGTAACAAACCTGCATACAAACAAGCTTGGAGTCTCCTTGGACAGAGATCCTATTAAAACCTTTTTTAATAGCATATCTCAATCCTAATAAAACAGCTCGATACTCAGCCACATTATTGGTAGCTATACCTAGGCCTTCCCGCAACTTACAAATCTAAGAAGAAACAAAGGTTAGAAGGAGAAGAAAATAAAAGGTATAGAAACCATATAGAGTAAAAGTAAAGTTTACCAAGCTTCCATCATCAGATAGCAGCACAGCCCCTGCACCAGCTCTTCCAGGATTTCCTTTTGATGCACCATCAAACTTAAGAATACATGAATGCTACGTGTGTAATAATATCACAGAGGTCAGGTTTTTATAATTGTAAAAGCCATCCAGAACTCAATATAAAAAAAAACACTAAAGATGTGTCTCAATACACTATCTATTATGTGATAAAATATGAGAAAAGAATCCAGGAAAAACAGGTTTTGGTTAAGAGGCTTAGTCAATTCAATGATTATTTGAACGAAATCAAAGGCTCTTAGTTTCTTTTCATTGCCTGCACGAGCTTCAGATCGTAATATATGGACCTGTATAAAATACAATGGGACACCAAGCTTGCAACATATCGTTTCCCCTGCTATCATCATTTCATCAGGCATTAACATAATCTAGCTTACACTGTTCACTGTCGACAATTTCCCCACATCAGAATGATCTAACTTGAGATGCTTTCTTGAAGGATCAGTTGACATAGAACCAATTGCTTCCTGAAAAACAATCAGAATTCACTACTTTGGAGCAGCAAAATATAAAGATTTAAGGGGGAAAAACATAACAAGACGTTTGATAGAATAAAATGTGAAATGCATTGAGCCATGTCCTCTTATGTGCACACAAATTCATCCTAGCTATAAGTGCAAACTCTGCATGACTTCAATGGATTTAACATTTGCATAGTGGTATACAGAATTTACAAAACAGACATGACAAGGCAAATGCATGGATTCAACATTGATACATTTATCTTAATATAAAATTATGTTGACAAAATAAAACAGGTTGTTCTCTTAACTAGTACAAAATATTATACCAACAAACTTTAGAAAAAGATCCTATGTTTCTTTTACTTCCTTCAGAAAAAGATTTCCAGTCCGAATATTTTCATGTACTCATGCATCCCAACTTACCATATCTTCTGATCCATCTACTAGCTGTGATCTCTTTTTGGATGTATCCTTGGTAGATGTTTCCCCTAATGAAGGAGTTGGAATCTGAAATTATAGGGAAAAAAATAAACCAAATTTATTTCCACACTTAATACCATAGAAATTTTAATCTGAAAGCATACATTTAAAAACATGTAAGACAACCTAGCAATCCCAAGGATCAAGGAAGATAGGAAAACATTCCACATAGTTTCTGAGCTCATATTTCAATATTTAATAGCAAAAAGAACTACAAAAGCCAAGACAACAAATTGCTGCATTGATCACAGCCAAAAATAAAAAAGCATTAGAAACCTTGGCAAATCAAACTTCCGGTTTAAATTGCTCAAAATCCTCAGCACATTGGTGAAATTCATAGAGATGATTGCAGAATTTTAAGTAAAGAGAAACTGAAGAAACATGATATCCTTTACTCCATAGGTTGTCTTAGAAGGTAATTTCTCTTAAAACAAATCACAGTTTTTAACCCAGACAACACATCTGAGAAGAGTTTACAACTCATCTTACCTGCAATGGACATTGCACAAGTGTGCCAAAAATGCCCTCTTCCATATCATCAGCTCTGATAGTGTAGAGTGCATCCTTAAGTCCCCGCGAAGTGAGATACTCTTCAGTATCGATTGCCAAATGGTATCCTTTGAACACGCTAACGGGAGGGTCACATATCTAATTAATCAAAGAAAAAAAAACCATAAAATCCACAACCAACATTCCAAGTTTCCAAACAAAAATCTCTCAGACCCTCACTATAAATTCAATCAAACACTTTACCGAAGAACCAACTTGCGCCTGGCAATCATTTAAATTTCTGTAAACACCAATGACATCCCCCTTGCGCACAACATAGAAGGCATCTTTCTCCTGCTCCATTGCTGGATCGGGCTTCAATTTCCTTCTCCTAACAAAAACAAGGAACAAACTTCATCATTTTTGACATCTACCCTTCTCCAAATTCAAATCGATGGATTCATTAAGTTAACTCTTGAGTTGATTAACTAACAGAGAATGTCCGAAAGCACACTAGAATCTGTAAAGCCCAGTACATATAGTTCTATCACTACCTTGGCGTGGTTTCAGTTCCACTGCTGCTAGTGTCCTTTTTGGCTACTTTTCTTGAGGAGTAAAACCGAGCACCAAAACTGGTCAGTGAAGAGTTGAGATTGACATGTGGAGTAATGCGGTAACTATAGTCGACTCTTTTATTACTCCATGAAGAAGAAGCATAAGCTCCGCACCAACAAGTCCGAGCTCTGAAATGACTGATTCTGAATATTGCTTCAATGTGCGACGAAAACTGCGACAAGCAGTTCATTACACGTTCTGGGTTTCTTCTCTAATCATCCAAACTTGGCATTTCAACTGCCAAATTAGAACCAAACAAAAATGACCCAAAAACTACTTTTTTAACATTAAAATCTCTTAGAAAAAAATATGACAGAAATGGTTTTTAAAGTACCCTTTATAGAAAAGTGACCAAACTTGACACTCGGGAAATAAGTAAATAAACAAACACAAAACTTAGTTGCTCGCTCTCAACGTTTAACATCGGGACATGTCATCAGTGAGCATTAATTAATTTACAGAAAAAAATTAAAGTCCAAAATTAATTTTTTTTAAGAAAAAATAATGCTTGCTAACCTGATTTTTAATCAGAGAGCTTCGACAAGTATAATCTTGGTATCCAAGAATGTCAGTAGCAGAGATTTTGGGTTTTTTGTTTTGCTAAATAAATAATGCGAGGGAGAGCCAACTAAGCACGAGTGAAAGGGAAGGTAATAGGGTTGCACACGGGACAGGGGACGGTGAATCCCCGTCGGAGATGGAGACCCCGACCTGTTATATCAAAAAGAAAGTATATATTATATATACTACCAAAATGAATCATTTGATATCAACCCATGCAATTCAAAGACTTGTATAAACCGTTTTAAGCACATACATGGACATATACTCTTGTCCCTTAAAATGCAGAATCGAATCAAATCTTCCTAGTTACATGGCAAATCTTTTAGATAGCCCTTTCATAATATATTTCTTACACTACTAACAGTAACACAAAACAGACCCTTAAAAATAAGAGAAGAAAACACCTGTTAGTTCGTCGTCGAAAAATTATTGACGCCGGAGGCGGTCGGAGGTAAAGTCAGGCGAGGAGGGGGAGAGAGAGAGAGAAAGAGGAGAAAAGAAAACACAAAGAGGCGGACGGTCACTACTACTATCAGTAGTAAATATCCCTTCGAAGAGGGTAGTTTGGACTTTTCCTATTTTAGAAATGGCTCATTTTTATTGGTCGAGTCCTGATTCAATTTTAGGGTTATTTGGCGCAATTTCCCCGCCGGGTTGATCAGGCCATAGCTTAAAACCCCAAATACAGTGATACAGTAGAGAGTAGGGTTTTACTACTCTCTCTCTCTCTCTTCTTCCATTTTGGGACGGCGATGGCAACTACGTGCACTCTAGCTGGCGTGGAAGTCCCCATTATCGGCAGCGACTCCGTTAAATGGATCGACCTTGAGCTTCCTCCTTCCTCTGCTGCCATTGCCATTGCCGATTCTGAAGCTAATCTTGATGTTGGAACTACTTGTACCCCTCTCGCTGACGATTTCGCGTCTTCCTCTGCCATCGGCGACCCTCCTACTTATCTCATATGGTTTCTCTTTCCTTCCCTCGCTTTTTTTGAATTTCGTCTTGTGATTATGGAATTGGTCTCTGAATCTTTGTTTGAAAAGAGTATGGAGTTGTTGTTTACTTTGAGCATGTATATATATTATGTTTTTATTATTACAGGAGAATCCACAAGTCTCTCCCCACTGCTCTGGAGCTACTTGAGTTGTCTGCTGATAAAGAATTTCCCAGAATTGGATTGCGAATCGCTTTCCCGGATGCGCTCTCTGCTTTTGCTTACGTCTGCAAAAACGAGGTGCCTTTAACTGTGTTCTTAGTGTTGATAATCTTGGAAATTTCGTTTTGTAAGATTGAAAGAGAAAATAAAGAGATAGATGAAGAAAGTGCAATATGAGTTTCGTTAAGATTTAATGATATTGTGTTTGCATTCAGGTTGATGTAAATTCTAGAAACCACCCTTACCTGCTTTATGCATTGACTGTGTCGGGAATTGCTTACCTTTTGAGAATAAGAAACATCTCGGCATACAAATCCTACTTCATTTTGCCAGCGGAGGATGTGATCAGAGTGTTTGACATGCGGAGTTATGGCCATATAACAAGTGTAGCAGCAATGCCTTCTGGATGTCTTATAGCTGGAAGAACCGATGGATCTACTGGTTGTTTTCAACTAGGCATGCCTAACCCTAGTGCTCCAGGTACTGCGGCTTCATGTTGCTTCCTCTTTCTAGTGTGCCTTCAACTCAATGGCTGAAGGATTTTGTCTTGGACAGCATAACATCTGTTTCTAATGTTTTCTCTTGTCCTTTCAGCTTCTGTGCTTGAGCTTCGGGATGATTCAGGATTTGGTCGTTTATGGGGTCTTGTGTCAAGGTACTTATAAGCTATCTCGTTGCTAGAATATTCAACAAAAATGCATTCTCAAGGACATCTGTCTTGTAGCATACTGTATATGGTAGTTTTACATTCTTTATTCACAGCAGACTCAGATAATGTCATACTATTAGTTTTATTGGAGGTCCTTTGGTATATGAGTGGTTGAGCATTTTTGATTGCAAATATGTACATATTAACTCTTCTTGAAAGTCATTAATTTTGATTCTTAATAACAATTTCTTTAGATATTTAAAAATAAAAGAAAGTAAGCAACTTCTTCATGGTTAGCTAGCGAAAGTAATTATTTCAAACATACCATCATTTCTAATGCTTAGTGTTTCAGAAAACATAGCTATTGATATGATAACTATATACTAAACATTTTATGCAGAGGTAGAACTGTTGAGGCAGTACAAGATTTGGTGGTAGCAAAAGTTTGTGGAAAACGACTTTTATTTGTGCTTCATTCAGATGGGACACTTCGAATTTGGGATCTTTCAAGTCATACCAAGGTCTTTAGCCATAATATGAATCATCCGACATTAACAGGCAAATTTCTCTACTTTTTCATGAAATTTCTTTCACTTTTATGGTTAAGAATGGACATCTCTAATAACTTGTCAAGTGAAAAAAAAAAATAGAGAGAGAGAGATTCTCCCTCCTATTGCTAGCTATTCCTATTTTACGTACGCAGTAGCAGTTACTTACCCAAAATCATGCTTATCTATCAAGTAGACAGGCAGTTCCAGTTGGAATTTTGACTATCTATCAAAATAGATTTCAGACAGATATTAAAACTGTTAATAACCCTTCACTTAAGGGGAAGAGATGAAGGCTTAAAGAGAAGAAGGTTTTTAACAGTCTTGTTTTCTTTCACATTGAGTGTCTCAATTGGAAATAAGGTTCTTCATGGTCATCTTGTTACCTTGAGCATATGATGACAACTTGTCATTCTATAGTCTGTTACTTTGCGTGTAGCTCTCAGCTATTGAGATCACCTTAAACCCTAATTAGCATGGGAAAGCCTCTTATTTTCTTTACATGAAATAAGCAGAGACATATGCTGCATCTAATGTGCCTTCTGATGAGTTGGGGATTGGCCTTTTATTTTGCTATAAATTAGTTTCACCATATGTTTCTGGTCGGTACCTTCTTTATGCATGTCTCTTAGGGGTCAAGTATTTCTTTGCGGCTGTTTTTCTCATAGTTTGTGTAGTAATGTGGTCTTTCTATAGTTGGATGCCTTTTAGTGCTCTTAAACATTTTTTTCTAATGTTTCGTATTTCGTACATCCAGGAGCTGCATTGGTAAGGCTATGGATTGGTGAAGCTGATCGAGATTCAAGTGTTGTGTATTTGGCTGTCTTGTCTAGACATACTTCGGTATGTAAATCAAACTCGAGGTTTCCTTCCTACATATTTTATTTCTTCCTATTTTCTAGAATTTTGTTGAGAGAAAAAAGAAAGTAATAATTTTGTTGAAAGAAAAAAGTATGGTGTTTGATAGATAGAATCAGGGTTTGTGAAACTTTTGTGTTGATTTAAGGTCTTGGATGTTGAGAGTTGAAACCTATTATTGGCACTTGGATCTGTTTTTGATAGGCCACCGTTAACCTTTGTGTACGCGCGTAGAGGCAAGGGCAGTAACAGTGAGGGTACTGAGCTGGCATAGTTTGTTATATGAGAGATGCTAGTGTATGGGAGGGTACAGGGTACTTGGCTAGGGAAGGTATATGTGTATATGGGAGGGTACAGGGTACTTAGTTAGTTATGGACTGATTGAGTGTGTAATCAAAGGGAGAGAACTAGGCTCTCGAACATCCTAGCTACTCAATACAGACAGTTATTCATTTTTCTGGCCATTTGCATTCTTTCTGGGTTCTGTTTCTAATTTTCTGTGCAGGAAACTCTACCAAAGTGGTATCAGAGCCACCGAGACCATGGGACCGAAGAAGGATTCACAACTTGAGCTGGTGGAGGATCGCTTGGAGGCCGTTCAATCGGAATTTACCCGGAGTTTGGAGGAGGTCCGATCTGAATTCCAGCAGCTTCCGAAGGAGATTGACTTGCTGAAATCAGAGGTTCAGCGATTACCGGAGATCGAGAAGAAAATGGATTTCATACTTCTGAAATTGGCACAGTGGTTACCTCAGTCAGAGAAGATGACTTCGCATTCGACCGCAGCAAGCATCGATCGTGGTCGACAAGCAGTAGAGGGCGACGTTACATCGACCAAGCATCCGAGCTCACCTCCGTCGACTGTTTCACCGATCGCACACCCGGGAGCTCCACCGTCCACGGCCGTTCCGGACACATTGCTTCCGACCCAGATTTTCGGAACCGACTACAGACCTCCACGAATGGAGCTTCCACTTTTTTCGGGGGATAATCCAGAAGGCTGGATCTGCAGAGCGGAGAGATATTTTTTGTTAACGAGGTTAGCGGAACCTCAGATGCTAGAAGCTGCCATTGTTGGGCTGGAAGGTGATGCCCTAACCTGGTTTCAGTGGGAAAACCAGCGGAGACCCATTCGTTCATGGGCAAGTTTGAAGCATCAATTATTGCTTCGGTTCCGTGCAGTTCCCATCGGAACGGTGTCGGAGGAGTTCATGTCAGTTACCCAGACGTCCACAGTTCGTGATTATCGCCTCCGTTGGGAAGCTTTGGCCTCACGAGTTCCCGACGTGCCGGAGCATATCCTCGAAGGCAGTTTCGTCAAAGGTCTGAAGGAAGAAATTAAGGGAGCTCTGCATATTTTGCAACCAGTTGGGCTGGCCCAGATCATGGACACGGCCCAGAGAGTGGAGGAGGGCCACCAACTGTTCACAACGGGCCAAACACCGAGAGCTTCAACACCCAGGCCCAATCTAAGTCCGATTGTTCCCTCTCGGCCACCCATGCACTACGCATTCCCGAAACCAGCACCCACTACCGTTCAACAACCTTCATCATCTTCGTTTGGCGCGACTCAAGCTTCTGTAAAAACTGCAAGAAACCCACCAGTCCGCCGGTTGACAGAAGCTGAATACCAAGAAAAAAAGGCACGGGGAATATGTTTCAGATGCGACAAAAAATATCACTGCGGGCACGAATGCGACCAGAAGCTTCTTCAAGTGATGTTGATTTTGGATGAAGAGGAAGCCAGTTCCCCATCCGACTCTCCTCCCCCAACACCTGATTCTGAAGAAATCTTAGTTTCTGAGGAAACATTAGCCACCCTTTCATTAAATTCTTTGGTGGGAATAACATCAGCCCATACCATGAAATTGGCGGGACACATTGGGCAGCAGGCAGTGACGGTCCTTATCGACAGTGGGGCTACCCACAACTTCTTATCGATGGACGTGGTAACGGCAGCTGGTATTTCGATTACACCCACCACCTGTTATGGCATTTTACTGGGTACCGGTGGCAAAGTTCGAACGGAGGGAATATGTTCTCAAGTAGCTTTGGATTTGGGCGCTGTGCGCGTTGTCGCTGATTTTTTACCGCTGGATTTAGGTGGGGCGGATGTCATATTGGGCATAAAATGGTTAGAAACCTTGGGTAATATGGAGGTGAATTGGAAAACGATGGTGATGCGCTTTGAAATGGCTGGAGTTTGGGTAACATTGCAAGGGGATCCGAGTTTGTGTAAATCTCCCTTCTCTTTGAAAGCGACGATTCAGACAGTAGAGCACGATGGCATTGGGTTTTGGGTTCAGCTGGGTAATTTGGCAGCGGAGGTAATCGACGAACAGCCACAAACGCCACTGCCAGTGGCCCAATTACTCAGTCGTTTTGAGCTGGTTTTTTCTATGCCATCCGGACTTCCACCTCCACGAGCAAGGGAACATTCGATTTTGTTGAAGGAAGGGGTGGGGCCTATTTCGGTGAGGCCTTATAGGTACGCTCAAGCGCAAAAAAATGAAATAGAGCGGCTGGTTGTGGAAATGATGCAAGTAGGAATTATTCAACCAAGCACCAGTCCGTTTTCTAGTCCCGTGCTACTTGTGAAGAAAAAAGATGGCAGCTGGAGGTTCTGCGTCGATTACCGTGCTTTGAATAGGGAAACGGTGGCTGATAAGTTCCCTATTCCTGTGATAGACGAGCTCTTAGATGAGTTACATGGAGCCACAGTCTTTTCCAAGTTAGACTTGAAGTCGGGATATCATCAAATAAGAGTGGCAGCAAAGGATGTGGAGAAGACTGCTTTTCGCACTCACGAGGGACACTATGAGTTCCTAGTTATGCCTTTCGGCCTTAGCAACGCCCCAGCCACATTTCAAGGCCTAATGAATGAGGTGTTTCGTACTTTTTTGCGAAAATTTGTATAAGTATTTTTTGATGATATACTTGTGTATAGCAGGTCACTTGAGGAACATTTGGGTCACCTTGAGATAGTGCTGGAACAACTAAGGGTGCATTGTTTATATGCAAACAAGAAAAAGTGTTTATTTGCTCAACCAAGTGTGGAATATTTAGGGCACATCATATCAGCTGAGGGCGTGGTAGCGGACCCTAAGAAAATTGAGGCAATGCAAAGCTGGCAGGTTCCTACATCATTGAAGGCGTTAAGAGGATTTTTGGGACTGACGGGCTATTACAGAAAGTTTATACGTGGGTATGGGCAGATTGCAAAACCGTTAATTGACCAGCTGAAAAAGGACGCTTTTGGATGGAATATGGAAGCCGAGGAAGCATTCAAGACCCTCAAAGCAGCTATGTGTACAGCCCCTGTGTTAGCACTTCCAGATTTTACAGCCCCTTTCATTGTAGAGACAGATGCGTCTGGGACAGAATTGGGTGCGGTTTTGATGCAAAACCAGCGACCCATAGCTTTTTTCAGCCAGGTACTCTCAATTCGGGCTAGTACAAAATCTGTTTATGAGCGAGAATTAATGGCAATAGTGCTAGCAATACAAAAATGGAGACCGTACTTGTTGGGAAGGAAGTTTATTGTGAGAACAGATCAAAAAAGCCTAAGGTATTTGCTGGAACAAAGATTAGTGGCAACTGAACATCAAAAGTGGTTAACTAAATTGCTGGGTTATGATTTCGAAATACAGTACAGGCCGGGGTCAGAAAATCGTGCGGCTGATGCATTATCTAGGCAGCACAGTTAGATAACTTTCGCTGCCATTTCGATACCCAGCATTGTATCCATACCTGATTTAAAGGCACACGTAGTTTCAGACCCAACTCTTTGCAAGATAATGCAGGATTTGAAGCAAGGGAAGGATTGTGGTGGTTACTCGCTGGTTGGGGACTGTTTGAAGTTTAAAGGACGCATGGTAATACTGCCCGTGTCATCACCATTTATTCCTCTTTTACTGCAAGAGTATCACAGCGGCAATATAGGGGGACATTCTGGTGTTTTTAAAACGTTCCAGCGGCTGGCAGCTGATTTTTACTGGGCTGGGATGCGGTCAGCGGTTCAAAAATTTGTGGCTGAATGCAGTATTTGTCAAAAAAATAAATATGTGGCCCAATCCCCTACTGGGTTACTTCAACCACTGCCTGTTCCAGACCAAATATGGGAAGATATATCGCTGGATTTTATCGAGGGACTACCCATGTCGAATGGTTTTGATTCAATATTGGTAGTGGTGGATCGCCTAAGCAAATATGGGCATTTCATAGCACTTCGGCACCCTTTCACGGTAGTAACGGTGGCTGCTGTTTTTGTCAGAGACATTATCAAACTTCATGGAATTCCTCGTTCAATTGTGTCTGACAGGGACAAAATCTTCATCAGCATTTTTTGGAAGGAACTTTTCCGCCTACAAGGGACATTGTTGAAGAGGAGCACAGCATATCATCCACAAACAGATGGCCAAACAGAAGTGGTGAATAGATGTCTCGAAACATACCTCAGATGTTTCGTAAGCTCTAAACCGAGCCAGTGGTCGAAGTGGTTGCCGTGGTCAGAATATTGGTATAACACAGCCTATCATTCAGCTGCTGGAATGACCCCTTTCAAGGCTGTTTATGGTCGCGACCCGCCACCTCTAGTCCGATATGAACCAGCCAGCACGCGGGTATCGGCGGTGGATCAAAATCTGCAATTGAGAGACGAAATTCTGGGGTTGTTGAAACAGAATTTATTGTGGGCTCAACAAAAAATGAAGGCACAGGCGGATAGAAAGAGAAGGGATGTCCAATTTGAGGTAGGAGACCTCGTTTACATTAAATTGCAGCCCTATAGGCAAAGAACTGTTGCCAAACGACTTAATGAGAAGCTGGCCCCAAGATTTTTTGGCCCTTTTCCTGTTAAAGAAAAGATCGGGAGTGCCGCTTATCATTTACAGCTTCCACCAGATGCATCAATTCACCCAGTCTTCCATGTTTCGCTGCTGAAAGCTGCTTTGGGACCTAATCAACAAGCCACCAAGCTTCCACCAGGTCTGACCGCTGATTTAGAATGGATTCTGGAACCCGAGGAGGTGCTGGATTTTCGGCCAGGCACCCACAAAGCACCACCCCAGGCGCTCATTAAGTGGGCAAACATTCCTGCATTTGAGGCCACTAGGGAGGATTTTCGAGTAATCCAAGACCAGTTTCCCAGCTTTCACCTTGAGGACAAGGTGCGACTTCGAGGGGGCGGTATTGATAGGCCACTGTTAACCTTTGTGTACGCGCGTAGAGGCAAGGGTAGTAACAGTGAGGGTACTGAGCTGGCATAGTTTGTTATATGAGAGATGCTAGTGTATGGGAGGGTACAGGGTACTTGGCTAGGGAAGGTATATGTGTATATGGGAGGGTACAGGGTACTTAGTTAGTTATGGACTGATTGAGTGTGTAATCAAAGGGAGAGAACTAGGCTCTCGAACATCCTAGCTACTCAATACAGACAGTTATTCATTTTTCTGGCCATTTGCATTCTTTCTTGGTTCTGTTTCTAATTTTCTGTGCAGGAAACTCTACCAGTTTTCAACTTTAAACCTCTAGTGATGGATGTTCAAACCTTGCAATGGCACTTGTTCTGTTCAAACTTTAAAGCTCGTTTGATTTCTTTTTTTACCTAAGCTTCAATTTTCATATCTTCTTGAAATCTGTAAAAGGCTTGTATTCGATCTACTTGATGTCTTCATTCAATACACTTATTTTAAACTTGAAGTGTGTCACTGTGATGTGTGAGATGTTGATACATGCTTGCAACTTCTTTTGGAAGGTAAGGCATGTAAGCATAAAGGTTCAGTTTTGGTTTATTGGTTTGTTAGTGCATAATAAAATGGAAACTCTTGAGATGATGCCAAGAAAAAAGATACCATGTAAGTAGTTATCTGTAAAGAAGGGGTAACTGTGTATAGATTGGTTAGTCTATTTTTGTGTTGTTAAGTTGCCTTTTTAAGTGAGTGTGAAGTAGGGTGAGAGTTTTTGAACTTTCGACCTCAACATTAGTTACCAATTAGGCTAAGTTTATAAATCAACTTGTTTTAAAACTATTGTTTAATCTGCTTAAGAAATTAAATCTAGTTTGGGCATTGCCAAAAAGTTGTTCAGTGGTATTTAAGGGTTTTACTTGGTAGTAAAGAATTTTAAATTCAATTTGGAATTAACTGTTTTGGCACTGGTTTGGATTGTTTATCTCGGGGGACTAAGAGAATTTTTAAGAATGTAGAAGGATGTGGATTATGGGCATCTGGTATGAGAATTTCAGGATTTTCTTCTATGTTTATCTTTAGATAATCTATACTCTCAAAGGTTTACTAGTTATAAAAAGAGTAGAGAATATCAAATAGAGCATCATGCTTGGTCAAGTGGAAGACAACAGAACAGTGGCAGTTTTTGTTTTAGTATGCTGAACATGAACTTATATCCTTAAGTATAGTTAGTCGCATCAACCTGAGATTGTGCTAATTATTTCACATGTGATTCTTATTGATTACTTTGCCTACCTTTAAAGGATGTTAGCTTCGAGATGGTTTACTTGTACAGTCTGCACTGTAGTTTGGGGGACAAAATTGTTTTGCTACTGGATCCTTCAATTTCAACTATTCCCTTGGAAGATGTAAGTAATTTGTTTTATCCATCCACTGTTTTGCTGTTGATTTCATTGTAGTTTGATGCTTTGTTCCTTTACTAAGGGGGTACTCTTTTGGCTTTGTCAAGGGGGCGTGCATTGATGTCAAGCTTACTTCAGATAAGATATGGCTACTGAAAGAAAATGGGTTGGTAGCTCAAAGTCTGTCTCATAACAACGTAAATGTTGATGTGTAAGTGCATAAATAAGCCTTGGTAGTCTTTAAATGTCCAAGTTTCCAACTATATTTTTATCTTAGCTCAAGCTATCTCCTCTTTTGCTAACTTTTGTAGGGAAGAGACAAGCTATTACACTTTGCAGGAAGAATTTGTTGCTGATCAGCTATTTCAGAGTCCTGAGTATTTGTCAGATGACCTTTTATTGATGACTCATTCAGTTTTTTCATCTGCGAAGGTACTTCTTTTTCAGTTGAAAGGAACAAAATAATTTGAGCAAGTGTTTAGGATCAAGGGTCTCTTTTGGAAGAGTTAATTTCTTAGGTTTTGTTTCCAAGGGTTTCAAAGAGACTCCTCTTCTCTGCTTTTTTGACGAAATGGAGAGATGTTTATTGTGTTAAATACCTAGTTTGCTTGGGCCGTTCTCATTTTCTGTGTGAGGACTTCTTGTCCCCTGTTTGTATTTTTTTAATTAATATATAATAGTGAATTGGGAATTTCAAGTGACCAGTTATGTACCCTGTCTTCGAAGAAAATATTATGAGTTTTTCTCAAATTGTCCAACTAGCAGATTTTTCTAAAAACCATATGTTTTTTTGTAATGGGGAGATTTTTTCCCAACTGTGGGATACAATTAGAAATTGGGTAGTTACATGGGTTGTCTTGTCAATGCAAAGGAATTTAAGGGTTTATTGTTTGCTGATTTGTTTGTGGTTGGAGTTTTTTGTTGTAATATTCTGGTTTGTAGATGTTTAAGAGTTTTTCTGATTGTAAACTTCTGTTCTCAGACTTGTTTGTATGGTCTCTATATTAACACAAGAATTTTTTCTTTCACCCACAAAAGTGGCATGGCATGTCAGAAGTTCTTAACTGTTGAAAATATTGCTTACACATTATATCTAATCAAAATTTTGCCAGGCTCAAATTTTGTCAGTTGTATCTTCCATTTTCTTACGAAGGCTGCTTCATCCTGGAGTATATCACAATATTGCATTGCGTGCAACTTTCCTGGACTATAATAGACACTGGACTGACTCTGATTTCCAGTCGTTAACTGCTGATGGATTAAAGAAGGAAATCCTTTCTCTGATTGAAGATGAGGTTTATTTTTCAATTCTATTAATTCTTACTTCCCTTCTCTGTCTCTCTGACAAATCCTGATGTATATGTATACTTTATCTTTTTTCCCATTTTCTGGCTGTTTTTTGAAAATAGGTTACTAAATTTTAGTGCACTGATGATAACAAATGAATTGTGTGGCAGGATGTCAGTGAAAATTTAGTGTCAATTCATTGCTCTTGGAAAAACTTCTGTTCTCGCTACATCCTTAATTGGTGCAAGAGCAATGCACCTTGCGGTTTGCTTGTTGAGTCAATAGCTGGCTCTGTTGGCTTAATCAGAAAAAGTTCAGTATCTCTATTCCGCTGTTCAGAGGACATTGAACGGTTACTTGATGGTATGTCAGTGATCCTTATTGTATTTGAAGTTGGAGTGATTCTTGTTTTGTTTGCTTTGACATTTTTTTTCTTTATTTTCTTTAGCAAATTTCTGAACTAATGTTTTTATGTTCTCATTTTAGGTTTTTCTACTGATGAAATTGGTGATAGTGCTGTTAGTTTTGGTATAGAATTTTTTGACAATAAGCATGAATATGGGATTCTAGTTGATCTGCTCAGATGTGTCATTAGTATCAGTCAACAACTAGGAAAATCAGCGTCTGCTATATTTTATGAATCACTTGTTAGCAGATCCATTTTCCCAAGTGAAGAAATTGTTCCTCATGTATTGAAGATATTAGAAATTGGATATAATTCAACGTTAGTGGCTGTGAGTGTATCTGAGTTTGGTAATGATATTGCTTGGGAGAAAAAACTGAAGGATCACAAAAGCTTGAGGAAATTTTCTATTGACATGCTCTTATCTCTTCATGCCTTGTGTGAGAATGCTACTACGTGGAGCAGGGTTTTGAATATTATTGAAAATTATCTAAAGTTTCTTGTACCTCGGAAAATGATACAGAATTTGGATGCCATCCCTTCCTTAAGCATTAATGCTTCCATCTTGGTCCAGGCTACTTCTCAAATTTCAAAGACAATGTTTGAGTCTGCATTGGACATTCTTATTTTCCTAAGCTATCTTGTAAACAACAGTGGGCAGGTTAGTGTTTTAATTATCTTTCGTTTGTTTTTTCTTTGTTATTATTGTTGTTTTCTTTGTTTTGATCTAGTTTAGAGTAAATATTTATTTTGGCAGAAGAAAATGGCTTTGTATGCATTTATGAAACAAAAATAGCCACTTACTGAAATTAAGAAGCAAACTGTGGATGCCGTGATTCATGTAGCAATATCTTCCTTAACCGTGCTTTGTCTTCAGCAGATATGCAATTAAAAAGTAAAGTCCCATTTTACCTGTTGATAAACCATGATGCTCTTGCTAGACAATACTCAAATTGTGTTATGGGGTTTCATTTATACTGGATGGGGGATTGTAATGTGTGATTTATTTATTGTTGTTGTTATTATTTTTGTGTTTGTTTGCACTTGCATATCAATTGCTATAGTTCCCTGCTCCAAATCTTTTAGGGTTAGGTGGAGATCTCCCATTTTGAGCTTGGACCCACTAAGCAAGTTTGAAGATCCCCTTTTTAATGTTATTTAAGCTATTTCAATGAATTTCCCTATTTCTTTCACAAAAAATGTTCTGGAACTTGAGATTAAATTTGGCATGCAGATCCATATGTTGCCTGACAATGTGTCTAAGATACAATTGGAGATGATTCCCATGATTCAAGAAATCATTTCTGAGTGGCTTATCATTCACTTTGTCACCACCACGTCATCTGAATCAGCATCAATTGAAGATTTCAGCTCTCAACTTTCTCTGTTACAAATTGGTTAGCTTTAAAATTTTTCATGCACACACACACACACCAAGCGTATTAATTGGAAGATGCAAGGATTTGGGGTTGCAGAATTTGATGTTATGCAAGTCATGTTGATTTCCTATCAATTTTCATGGTCCAGATAACAATGCAAGCAAAAGATCATGGAATGAAAAGCTTGGCAAATGCGATTTCCCTTTGGCTTTTGTGCTCTTGTTAAATACCAGAAGTTCCACCAGAGATAGTCATCTTTATTCAAAATATCTTCCAAATTTGCATGACATTATTAGGTCTGTTCGGAATTTCAGTAGCTGGATTATTTGGGGCAAGACCGGGGAATCATCTACTTTCTTGAGCCATTCAACTGAGCTTGCATTGATCCTGCTAAAGAATGGACAGTATGATGCTGTTGAGGTTTGCTTCCTACAGCTGGAACTTGATTTCCATTAAGATTTTTCTTTTTCTTTTATTAAATTGACTATTAATTTGTTTGTTTATTTATAATTTATGTAAAGCTCCTACTCGGTATGGTCGAGGCACATTCACAGAAGGAGAAGACATTGGAAACTATTCAAGATACCGATGTTGGATGGTGCATACTTCACCATGTTCTTGGATGCTGCCTTCTTGCTCAAGCACAACGTGGATTGCATGGAAAGCTGAAAGAGAGGAAAGTCAGTGAGGCTGTCAGATGTTTCTTCAGGTATTCTATATTCTGTAAGCTTTTCATGTGGCCTTTTCTTTACTTATTTTAATATTTATTATTTAATTTTATAAATAGAAAAAATAAAAAGTATTTTTCTAAAAGTAAACTAAACTATGATGAAGGAACCAGCGATCTACCAACCAAAAAAAGAAAAGCAGACAATTAGACAACTTTTTTCCTGTCATGAGTACTTGATAGAATAAGGAAGTATCTTAATCGTCCATTTGGCCTTATCAGCTTCATTTCCAAGTTGGGTCTTTCCATATCATGCTTGATCCTTCATTCCTCCTGGGTTACTGGTCTATTTTCTGAAAAATTCAACATCGGAATTTCTAATTCTTGCTCTCCCTCATATCAAGTTTTCTAGTGGAGCAGAAAATTTTCTCCCTGAATTGGAATTATAAGGACCCCTTGTATATATATGTATAAATTCTATAACAATGAAAGAATACTAATGTTTTTGAGTTTTGATGCTAGGGCTACTATATGTTTGGAATGACCCAAGGCCAGTATAGTAAATTTATTTTCTTTAGTAGAATCCGTAGCTGTAGTTTAATCATGCCTAAGACAGATATGGCATGTTTGCTTATATGTCATATTGCCTTTTAATAATTTAAATTCTTTAGCTCTTTTAGTAGAAGTATCTCAGAAACTGGTGTTTCTTGATTATTGAGTGAAGCTAGGTAGGTCATGTATGTTTTGACCAAAATGAATATTTTTTTGAGGTCATTGCTCCCTTGTCGACTTGCTTAAAGTTCCGCATTTATTTTGAAATATTAACAATTTTGTATTTAGAGCTTCATCCGTGAAAGATGCTGCCCAAACTTTGCAGAGTTTGCCTCCAGAAGTAGGAATTCCACATCTTGGCTTCAGTAAGTTAGTCTTATTAGAATTTCAGTTACATATTAACTAGATCTTTCAATATGGCTGTCATTGGTACCAAACTTTTTGCTTGTTTTGTTGCCATTGCAGGTGTTAATGCATCAGGTGCTGCATGGAAGCTACATTATTATCAGTGGGCAATGCAAATATTTGAGCAATATAATATTAGTGAAGGTGCATGTCAGTTTGCTCTTGCTGCACTTGAGCAAGTCGAGGAAGCTTTAACTATGAATAGTGAGCACTATGGTAGAGATCCATTTGATGAATCAGCAACTATCATTAAAGGACGACTTTGGGCAAATGTCTTCAAATTTACATTAGATCTTCATCACTTTTACGATGCATATTGTGCAATAATATCAAATCCAGATGAGGAGAGCAAGCACATTTGTTTGAGGCGTTTCATAATTGTACTTTATGAGTGCAGTGCCGTTAAGGTTTCTACCAAGCTACCCTCCCTTTACCACACCCTCTATTTACTTTCTTCATTTTCAGTGTTCTCTTTTAATTTCATCTTTGGTAGATTGTGCGGTAGAATATATCAATGATTTCAGGAGATAATATTTTAGAAAATCAGAAAGAGAATTATATGTCAGTAAAAGTATTTATCAAAATATTTGGAATAGCCAAATAAAGAGTAAATATTTTTCAAATGACAAACCAAAATGTGAGAGTTGACATTTATATGTTGTATTTAATTAGCAGCAAACTTTGTTTAGGCATTTTATTTCTCTATTTTGGAGATAGTATTCCTGCATTGCCATCTATTTAAATGATGTTAAAATGTTGCAAAATATATTCCAAATTATAAGGATTTTGTGATAAACCTCCAGTTAAGTTTGTTTATAATGGGAGGCCACGAAATGACTAAAGGCAGGGCTGTTTTGTTTGTTGCTTTATTGTATTTTGTTTCCTTCTTTTATCTAGCTGGCATTTATTTAGGAGGGGCTGAGTTGTAATAATTCTATAGGATCCTAGCTGACATCATGTTATGCTGTCCAATACCTACAAATAGATGTGGGGGATTCAATTGTAAGGGTAGCTGGGAAATAGAAGAGTTTTACTAAGGAGAGAGCAGCCCTCTAGAAAGGTTGTAAATTGAAGAGACTAGCCTCTCGAAAGCTAGGTGTATTCTTTGCCACTCTCATCAATAAAGGAATTCTTTGAGGAAAATTTATTCTTGTGTTCTGAATTATAGGTAGAAAATTCTAGTCTAAAGAAAATTTTATCAGATTGTTACCTTTCTGCTGAGTCTAATGTTTCCTTACATGTTGATTGCTTTGAATCTTATATTCATTTTCATTGTTAGATTCTTTGCAGTGGCCAGCTTCCATTCATTGGTTTAATTGACAAGGTAGAGCAGGAGCTTGCCTGGAAGGTATATCTTTGTAAAGTAATTTGTTCACCATAGTCTCCTTGTAGTTAATGCAATTTAATGGTAAGGTAATTTGTTTGCAGGCAGAGCGCTCAGATATTTTAGCAAGGCCAAACTTGTACAAGCTGCTTTATTCTTTTGAAATGCATCGACACAACTGGCGAAAAGCGGCAAGTTACATATATCAATATTCTACCCGTTTAAAGACTGAAGCAGATCAAAGAGGCTACCAACAGAGTTCATTGGATTTGCAAGAAAGATTAAATGGGCTCTCTGCTGCAATCAATGCGCTTCATCTTGTTCATCCAGCATATGCTTGGATTGATCCTATGTTTGAGAGGCCTGTCCATGAAGCGCATTATCCAAGTAAAAAGGCTAAAAGAACAGTAGAGGAAGAACGTAATAGTGCAGCAAGCAATTTTACTATTATTATGTTGACATCTTCAATTATTTTTTGTGGCACAGAATTATTTTGCATCCTTCACTGACAATGCCATGAGATTTGTGTTGTTGGAATTTTGCATTGCATCTTCTGTTTGTTCGACTGAATACTATGTTTGAATTTTTCGCAGAAGATATAGATATTCAACCCAAAAAATGGCGATGTATTGATATCGAAAGAATTGATAATGAGTTTGTGCTAACATCGGCAGAATATTTACTTTCATTAGCACAAGTGAAATTAAAATACAATGGTAAGAATATTATAATTTGGCTTTGTGATAATACATCCTCGAAACAATTTAACTGTTGTTTATACCCTTTTCTTTGTGTGTGTGTGTTTCTTATTTATTTTTCCAAAATATTTTACAGAAATTCGTGAGAATTTGCCCAATTTGATTGGTATTTTAGTCGAGGCAGATTTATATGATATGGCATTCACAGTTGTTCTAAGATTCTTTAAAGGTTCAGACTTGAAGAGGTATAACTCTTGCTCACTATAAAATATCATCAATGAATGTGATGAGGCTTTGCTCTCTTAAAAAGTATGACTTGGAATCTGTTTCCACTCAGGGAACTCGAAAGGGTTTTTACTGTGATGTCAATGAAATGCTGCCCAGATAAAGTTGATTCATCGTGGACAGGGTAAGATCCATCCTTCTTGTTCAACTAGCATTACATGTTTTTCAAGAACTTTGCATCCATATCTGGTTGCTATTCTATTTTCCAAATTTAATGCAGTTGCATAAAAATGAATTTGTATAATTAATCATTTTCAGGGATGATCGCCAAAAGCGTCGTCTTCTGTTAACTTCATCAAAGAATGAAGTGGCTGTACGCGGTTCACCTGATATTAATTCAACTCAACAATTCAAGGGAAATAGTCAATGGGCTTCTCTTGAGCGTTATCTTGTTAGTATTTCTGCCTACTCTAAATTGATCAGTTTTTAATCCTGTAATGAAACTGAAAGATTACCTGTTATTTGTTCCATTTTTATGAGTTAAAAATGTATTCTGTTATTAATACATGGAAAAGAAGGTTAAGTTTTTTACATATGGATCCTGTGAGTTTAGCTCCCTCTCCCCTTCCCCATTTAAGGCTTTCTTAACTTCTTCAAGTCACTTTCTCATTTTCTTGTTCTTTTTATATGTTGGTGATTGTTAGGAAAAGTACAAGGAATTTCATGCCAGATTACCCTTAATTGCTGCTGAAACTCTTCTTCGTACGGATCCTCAAATCGAATTGCCTCTCTGGCTTGTGAACATGTTCAAGGTAATTTTCTAGTTACAAGTTCACTGTTTTTTCTAGCTCTCGTAAGGTTTCCTTATTAATGTACTGAAGTTGATTAGGCTTTTCTAGCGCCCATGCAGTTTCAATGTTAATGTACCTATTCCCTTGTCAGAAGTTGATTAAGCTTTTCTAGTCTCCATGTAGTTTCAATGTTTATGTGCTCTTTCTTTTATCATTGGACTATTTTTTCGAAGAATGTAATGGACAACTACCCTGTTTTCATAAAAATAAAGAAGTCCAGTGGCACACATATATACAAAAAAAATAAAAAAATTGTGATTCTTTGCATTTGGAACTTTTGTTGTCAAAAAACCAAGGGACACATATTTTGAGCATTGCTACAAGGCACCCTAGGGTGTCCAACACCCTAGGAGGTTGCATATTGCCATCAGTGTGATTTAATATCAAGTCTCACATATTTTAATTTAATTGAAATATGTGGGACCTGATATTTACTTCCACCAATAACGGTATGTCATGTCCAAGGATGTTGGGCACCCTAGCGTGCCCTTTAGCATTTCTCATATATTTTACATGCATGCATGCGCACACAAATTTGTGTGCATATTAAGTACCCATATAAGAAGTTAAACTAACATGCATACAACATTAAGTTGATGTCAACATGCTCATCTGAGAATTGATATGTGGGTATCAAATTTATTGAATGCCAAGTTTTCTTGGGGGCCAAAATTATATGATCTTATTTTACTTACTACTGGTTATCATTTTTCATTCTATTTATTCAATTCACAATTTCAATAATTAATTTTATTGGTTATACCTTTGTGTAACATATCACTAGATCTAGGCCTATCTTATTTTAAAATAACGCTAAGCTTCTAATATGGCTGCAAAAAGATCAACAGTGTAACCAGAGAGAAAAGAAGAAACAGAGGACTATGGTAATAAACCCCAGGAATTTGAGAGCCTGGTCTCTCTTACAAGCACTCAATGTCAAAAAGCTGCCTAATCTGACCTCACCTTTAACACCCACTTGTATTCCATTTGCTCCTGCATAAAACAGAAAGAGCCCAAATCCCTATACAAAGTAACACCCGAGAATATTCCCTTCAAGTCAGCCAACGATTGGTCATACAATCTACACACCAAAACTTGCATTTTCCTCACCCCTATAAATTTTCTTAGTTCTTTTGAACATTCCTTCTATTGATATTTTTCTCCCCTTTTATCTTTATGAGAAATCTGATTGTAACATCTTCTAAGGCAGTTATTTAATTCCGTATCGTTGCTATTCATCATGAAGTTACTCTTCCCAGGACACAAAGTATCCAGGAAAAGGGGGTCGGCAAATTTTTAGGGGAGATGTATTATATCCTAGATTAACTTGAGTCTTTAGTCATCCAATTTTCATACTGCTGATTGTATCTTTTTTTATTTTTCAACTTTACAACTGAGTTTGAAATGATGCTCATCATTTGCTGGAATTATGACAGGATGGTCGAAGTGAAAGGTCCTGGAAGATGACTGGCCAAGAATCAAATCCTGCATTGTTATTTAGGCTATATGTTGATTATGGTCGTTATACAGAAGCTACAAATCTTTTGCTTGAGTATATAGAATCTTACGCATCAATGGTATTTTCTTTTCCTCTCCTATATTTTTCTGAAAGTCAAGTAATTAATGTAAATGCAGTGACAGGTTGAGCCATTTCTTCGTTACAATAATGCTAAAATTTCCACGCTTTCAGTTGGGTCTGTTTTTCCTAGGGGATAGGATAACTGTATTTATCTGGATTTTCTAGATTATGTCTTTGCTGAACATATTAGTATGTTGAGTGTCTTGCATATTATATAAAATTATTGTCCATTGGCTCTATAAGCTGTAATGGATAATGCAATATTGTGGATAGATTCCTTGGTAGTAAAAATAATTATCTCATGAATCTGATCCTCTTACCTTATATTGTATTTTAATGAATGTCAGCCCTTTGTTCGCTGTCATGAATCTTTTAAAATTCTTTGCCAAGGCATGACTTCCTGACTATTGTTTTCATGTTTGTGATCTTTATACAGTTACAGTATTCACTACAACTCTACCTTAAGTTCTCATTTGCTCTAGTCAGCTAAGTATTTTTCATTTTATATCCCATTTTACAGAAACCAGCAGACATAATCAACCGTAAAAGACCATTTGCAGTTTGGTTTCCGTACACTGCAATCCAGCGTCTCTGGTTTTCACTCGAGGAACTCATCAGTTTGGGTCACATGGTAGATCAATGTGAGAAACTCAAAAAGCTTTTACATGGAGCTTTGCATAGACATCTGAAGCTGGTAAAACTTTATTTTCCATCTGCAGCGATTTATTAGTGTTTAACCCTATGACTTCTTCGCATGAGGTGGCATAAGACGACTTTATCAATGCTCTTTCAGGTAAAGGTGGACTCAGACGACTTGAAGATCTAAGTTGGTTATTTTGTGAGAAGCACAAAAGAGTAGTAATTATTCGGAAGAAGAGTACCAGTTCTTAGTTACATGACAATTTTGGCAGGAAAATGTATGTATTCGACCTTGTTATAGAATATTTAAGCATTGTAAATTTTTTGCATTCACAGAGTAGGACCGGTGTCACTTATTGTTGTTGAAAAGCTCGATATTAGCAGAAATAAAACACGTGCTTGACCTAAAGAAAGAACAGTGAAATTAATTTTGCCTACGACGAACTAAGAAGTATCCAAATGACAAGGTATGCTCTGCTGGATCCAAAAACCGAAATGATATGTTGCTTTACAAGTTCCAAGTTGAGTGCTTTTTTTTTCAACCACTCGATAAAAATCGCAACGAACTAGAAACAAATATGAGATTGGAGACTGATTTTTTTGTTCTTTTCTAGAGAATTCGTTATGTTAGAGGACTCCGACATTTTTAATAAGAACATTGATATAGGACGCCCATATGGTGTCCAGTAACGCCTCTTCATGGCTGTAATTTAATGTCAAATTTTATATTTAAGTTACAATATGTTTTTAAATAGCACTAATAATAATAATATGCCATGTGAGATGGTGTTGGTGTTGGGCACCAACGATACTCAGCAATATTCGATTAGATCATCAAAGCAATAACTATTGGTATACATTGTTCATAATTACCTTCAAAGAACTGTACGATTCTTTAGTTCAAAATTTCTTATGTTTTTAAAATATTGTAATTTTATATTCAATATTTTTTTGATAAATATACCTAATGTTTTAAAATGTAATATTTTTATAAGCATTTTTCGTTATGTTGTTAAAAAAATTAAGTATATTTATTGTTAAAAAAATTATTAATAAAAGTAACATTTTTGAAACACTTTGTGTTTTAGCCATTATTTACTATTTTAAAAAATTTATGATAAAATGTTACGAAGAATAGTGGGCTCCATTAATATATATATATATATATATATGTTCTTGTGAGTAAAATAATCTACTCTACTAGTTGCAACTAAATAATTTAGTAAGCAAACAATGTCAACTGATAAACTCATTAATTAAAGAACCAGTCTGATATATACCTCCTAGGAAGATAGGCAAATAGCTACCAATCCTGGCGATTTTTACTTGGTATCTTCTTCGTGGAAATTTTAAATAGAGAAGGTACGCAATCGATCTTTTCTTAAGGATTCTTCCATTGATTATATGTGTGTAAATAAAAGAAGTTAAAATATTTGTGTTTATAGATCACAAATTTGCAGGAATATGTCTATCCAACCTCTTGAGAAGAATGACGTTTTTTTTAGTTTTAGAGGAGAAGATACGCGTAATACTATCACTAGTCATCTCTATGCTGTTTTAGGTCAAGAGAAAATCGAAACTTACATAGATAACAAACTTGAAAGAGGAGATGAAATTGGACCTGCCCTTTTGAAGGCCATAGAGGAATCAAAGATTTCAGTGATAATTTTTTCAAAAAACTATGGCTCTTCCTCATGGTGTTTGGATGAACTTGTTCATATACTCAAATGCAACAAAAGGAATGGACAAATTGTCATACCTATATTTTACCAGGTGGATCCTAAACACATACGTAATCAGCTAGAGAGTTATGCAACTGCATTTGATGGCCACGAAAATAAATTTAAGGATAACATTGTTAAGGTGGAACAATGGAGGGTTGCTCTAAAAGAGGCAGCCAATATTGCTGGGTGGGATTCTCTAGTCATAAGGTAATTAATTAGTTTACACTATTTCATTCTCTATTGATTTATATAAATTGAACAATAAATTTGAGCTATTATTATTCATTAACTAAAATTAGCCAGCTAGCATCGGGGTTGAGGGTAATCTATATGATTAATGAGTACTCTTTAAACAAAAAGAAAAATAAGTAAATAGTGAAAATTGTTTATACTAAGTTGGCACCTTCCAATTGAATTGTATCGCACCTTTATTTTATTTTATTTTTTTGGTAGTCTAAAATTGCTATCGTTATTAATTGTATTTATATAATTTCTAATTATAACCATTTCCCCTTTCAATAATGCTAAGGAGTTCACCTATTATTACACATTTTTAATACCGACTCGTGTGGTCTGTTTTGTCATGTTTTAATTAGTGATTAAAAAATTCCACAAATTACTAATTGGTTTGTTGACAATTATGTATCACGTTAATTGGTATTAAAAATGCAAGATAATGGCTGAAATCCTTATTATTATTATTAATTTCTTTATCATAACATAATAGCCTAGAGACGAAATTACTCGAGAAAGTTATTGATGATATCAAGAAGAAACTAGATTGTGTATCGTCAAATAATGATAATCTTAAAGACCTAGTTGGAATATCCAGACATCTTGAACAAATTAAGTCACTGATGAAACATGAATCACAAGGTTTTGTCATTATAGGGATTTGGGGCATGGGTGGTATAGGCAAAACAACTCTTGCTAATGCCATAGTCAGTCAAAACTTTTCAAGATTTGAAAGATATTGTTTTC
This sequence comes from Humulus lupulus, assembly GCF_963169125.1. NCBI lineage: Eukaryota > Viridiplantae > Streptophyta > Magnoliopsida > Rosales > Cannabaceae > Humulus > Humulus lupulus. Next base: position 209,087,789 of record NC_084794.1, on the reverse strand, counting down.
TTGCAAATATAAGGGAAGAGTCAAAGATACAAGGACTAATCACCTTACGAAATAAGCTTCTTGCTAAATTATTAGGGGAAAAAGACTTTGACATGGGTTCCCCATCTTTAAGATCAACTTTTGTTGAAGAGAGGCTCCAAAGAGCAAAAGTGCTTGTTGTTCTTGATGATGTAGATGATCTAGATCAATTCTTGGAAATCATGATCATGACCATAAATTTGGCCATGGAAGTAGAATCATAGTTACAACGAGAGACGTACAAGTGCTCAAGTGCATTGGAGCTCATCAAAGATACAATATTCAAGAACTAGATTACCATGAAGCTCGTCAACTCTTTCATTCATATGCTTTTGAAAATACTTCTCCAACAACACAACAAGTGCGTTTTACAGAATTGTCAACAAGGGTGATAAATTATGCTCGAGGAAATCCACTAGCTCTTATTGTTTTGGGCTCTTATCTTCGTTCCAGGAGCGAATTAGAATGGGAAAATGCATTGGAGAAATTGAAAGTTGTTCCCAACTTGAAAATTCATAACGTATTGAAAATAAGTTACGATGGATTAGATGACAATGAAAAAGATATTTTTCTTGATATCGCTTGTTTCTTTCATGGCAACGATAAAGATGTTGTGGAAAGAATGTTAAACGGGTGTGACTTATATGCTAGTATAGGAATTAGGGTTCTTATGGATAAGTGTCTCATATCTATAATAGACAACAAGATAAGAATGCATGATTTATTACAAGATTTGGGACGAGGGATTGTTTGTCAAGAGTCTAAAGAGCCTGGAAAGCGAAGTAGATTATGGAATCCTCAAGATGTCTATCGTGTGTTAAAAAATAACACTGTAAGTAAAACTAAATATCTATATATAGTAAAATACTTACCATTTTATATGCATATATAGTGTGATCTAGCTAGTACTTAATTAATTTTTTTGTATAAATATTGTAGGGAAGCGCATCAGTTGAAGGAATATTTGTAGATGTGTCTGAGATTAGAGAGATACAGTTAAGTCCAAGAGTGTTTGAAGAGATGTATAATCTAAGATTGCTAAAGATATATAATTCTGGCAACGGACACAAGTGTAAGTTGTATCTTCCAAAAGGTCTTCAATCTCTTCCTGATTGGATTAGGTATCTTCACTGGGATCAATACCCTTTGAAATCCTTACCATCATCTTTTACTCCTCACAATCTTATTGAACTTGTCTTGCCCAATAGTCAGCTTCACCAACTTTGGAATGGCGCCCAGGTACTTTATAAATACATGTGCGTATACATATATATATATATATATAGAGAGAGAGAGAGAGAGAGAGATGATTAATTAATGAATTCGTATATATAATACATGATAAGTAATTTATAATTGAAAAATTATGCATTCACTGGTCGGACATTAATTAGGACACCAAAATTAGATAATGAATTTTAATTCCTTAAGATTTTCCCCCGAATGATTGAAAAAGAAAGAAAATAATATGTGCATACAAAACATCAAACATTATAAACAATGACATGTTAGTGTTAGATATTTTTAATATGATGTGTATCATCTTTAAAACAAATAAAAAATAAAAAAAAGATTGGTCACAAAATTTTGTGTGCATCTGCCGTTGCTAGAAATTAATAACCATATCATCTTTTAAAGCTCTTATAGATTGAAACAAAACTCTTACCATATTTTTGAGATGATCAACCTCATTAAGACTAATAATTTGTTTTAATGTATGTAACAGGATCTACAAAACTTGAAAAAGATCAATCTCAGTTCCTCAAAGTACCTTACTCAAATACCAGATCTTTCAAAGGCTCCAAATGTTGAGATCATTGATCTTTCTTCATGTGCTAACTTGCTTCAAATTCCATCCTACTTTAAGAATGTTGATATGCTTAAAAGCCTCAATCTTTCCCGATGCTCAAATCTTCACGAGTTTCCAAAGCTTCCAAGAAATATAAAAACACTATACATGTCTGAGACAGCAATCAAAGAAGTACCCTCATCAATTGAGTGCAACCAAAATCTTCAGTCTATAAATTTCAGTGGATGTAAAGAGCTTGAGAGTCTTTCAACCAGCATTAGTAAGTTGAAATATATTAGTCGTATATATCTATGTGGTTGCTTCAAGTTGGATAGCTTTCCAAAAATCCTAGAGCCCATGGAAAGTCTGGTATATCTTATGTTGGAAGAAGTAGCAATTAAAAAGCTACCCTCTTCAATCGAAAACTTAGTTGGTCTTCAAAAATTGGAATTGAGTATGTGTCTAAAGCTAGAGTTTATCCCAGAAAATATCTCAAATTTAAACTCTCTTGGAGATCTTACAATTCGTAATTGTCCAAAACTTAAAGCTTTGCCGGCACTTCCACGGTACATAAAAAAGGTTCTCATATATGGTTGCACTTCCCTTGGGGCCGTGTCAAGTTCAGTATTTGCATTCAGAAAATGTTGGGATGAGTTCAACAAACTTTACGGTGAGTTATTTGCATTTTATGATTGCCCAAGTTTGGATCATAATGCTCGAACCAACATCATGGCTGATGCACTACCCAGGGTTTTACGTATGGCAACTTTTGCTTCAATACATGTATGTCTCTCTCTCCTCCCTCTATCTTAAGAAATTTTATAACTTATTCATTTCTTAATCTGTATTTTAAGCTATTAAGATTTTTTTTGGAATTTAGATTTTACCAAAAAAAAGAAACACAAAAAAAATAGAGAAAATATATATTTTAAAAAGTATAATACCATTTAGATATTCTGTTTTTATTAAATACATGATTGGACCTTCTATTTTGAAATATATTTTTTTTCAATATTGTATTACTTAAATTGGATCAAAATAGTCCCATGAGTCCGATTTTTATTAAAATAATATTTTTATTATAATATCATAAAAATGAATACTCGCCAAGGATCCACTTGTTTTCTAGGTGATCCCATAGATAATATTTTTTTAATCTAATCAAGTCAAATGGACTATTTTGATCTAATTTTTCAAAACATTAGGTGCAAAAAAATATATTTTAAGACAGAAGATCCAAACATGTGTTTAGTAAAAATAAAGGGTAAAAAAATGATATTATCTCTTGTCAATATTCTATAACAAATAATTTTTTAATATATTTATAAAAATTAACCCAACATCAAAAAAATTCTTATTTTCTTAATACAAACAATAAAAAATAATATTCTTTAGATTTTTTTTATTTATTTCTTACAATCTAAGGGCATGTTTGGTTGGGGTAATAGAATGAAATTAATTTTTATTCAATTTCTTTGTTTTGTTGTATTTTAAAGCATTGGAATGTTATTATAATAGAATGGTTTTTCCATTTGGTTGGGAGTAATTAAAACAATGGAAAGTGAATGAGAATGGTAATAGGAATAGGAATAGGAATGGAATTGAATGAAATAAAATATAATATGAGTAAAAATAAATAAATAAAAATTAATATATTTTTTTATTTGTATATCAAAATGGTTTTTCCTTCCACTTTTAAAATGAACAATAGTCATTCCACCATAATGATGGAAAAACCATTCCACTGTGAAGGCATTCCAATGTTATATAAAACAACCAAACAAATGAATGAGAAAAAAATGGTTTTCATTTCATTACCCCCAACCAAATATACCTCGGATGAATGACTATTCCTTCCAAAATGGGAGGAAATACCATTTCAATGCAAGATGAAAAAAAATTATTTTTTTTCATCTTCTATTAGAATGATCTTTCGTCCCATTTTAGGAAAGAATAGTCATTCTACCAAAATGATGGAAATGTCATTCCAATACTTTTAAATGCAATCAAATAAAAGAATGGAATGAAAATTTATTCATTCCCTTTCCCTTCCTTTCCATTACTCCCAACCAAACATAAGCTAAGTTCTGAACAAAATCAAAAGGATTACAATGTTTGATTTATGTATTTCATTTTCATTGTAGGGAAATCATATAGCTGATAATTTGATTTCTTGTCCAACAAATGACATTCCGTCGTGGCTTAGTTATCAGTCTAAGGGATCTTCAGTAAAAATCTTGCTTCCTCAGAACTGGTGTAGTTCTAACTTTTTGGGTTTTGCATTTTGTGTTGTTGTTGATTTTGGTAACTTTGAAAAGAGGAGGAATTTTCAACTTATTTGTGAATCTCATCGAGTAGACCTTGATACTAAAGAATTGATGCTTTGGGACAAATGGAATCGGACATGTCAAGATTATTTTAGATATAATACAACAATCGAAACTTGTTGCCCTGCTAGTCAAGTCTTCCTGTTCTATGGATATAGCCAAAGCCAACATTATGATAATTTAAGAACAAAGTATGGAGTGGATTGGTCTCCTGCTACTAGCCACAAAGATGGTACCCTAATCACGTCTTTTGTTTTTTATCTCCAAGAGCAAGAAGGTTCCAAAAGACAAATTTATGCATTAAGCAATGTCAAAATTCGAAAGTGTGGAATTCATCCTCTATATGCCCAAGACGCAGAAAAAATGTTCATTAATGAATTAGTGTAGCAATAGAATTATATAAGGAGCCACATCAAATTGTTGCATCTTGTATGTATGTGTATTGATTTTTCTACGAAAGAAGAAGAAATCACAACAAATATCACAAGAAATTCAAATTTGAAATTGTTCGTGTTTGAATGAATAGTAATATTTACAGAATTATTCTTGTAATTATATATATATATATATATATGATTTTCTGATATGTGGGCGTACGAAACGCCCACACATGTGCGGGATTTTTGGAATTATTTTGAACCATTGATAAATAAGCACAAGGCATAATATAGTTAGTATCCTAGATGATATGGTGGATCATATCACATATGATATTTTCCTATACAGCCAGTGAAACACGTGGGTAAGTGGGGTCTTTTGTATTATTATTATTTTTTTAACAAAGTCTTCTTTCCTTTGTAATAAAGCATGACTTTGAAATAATTGAAAATAAATAAACAGAGAAACTCTTGTTTTGAAACCTGGTCGCTAGAAAGAAAAGTGTTGGAGATTTTTCTAAAATTGAAGAGAATGGACTAGTCTTGTGTGAACCTATATTTTTGGAGAAATGACGGGAAGGCTTCGACAGTTTATGCTCCAATGTTAGATCAGATAAAGGACTGAGGATAATTTTGTTTTGTGGTTATTTAGGTTTTGGTGTTCTTCTTAAATTTGGGGGTTTTAGTTTTGTATTGAAGGAATTTATGAAGTGATATTTTTTGAGTTAGGTCATTGTATGTAAGTATTATGTTGTTATTCGAATGAGTCTTTTGGGTTGGAATTTGTACAAATTGGGATTTTTTCCTAATTTTCTTGATTCAATGGGTCTGTGCGAGAACATTACAATGACTTTGAATTAGTTTTGATCAGTTTTTTTTTTTTTAATCTGGCTTAAATTTGTACTGGTAAAAGATGAATGTCTTGTTCAATTTTAATATTTAATGGGTTGTTGGCTTTATTTATGTAAGGTGATGAGGAAATTGATTCGGGTATGTTATTCTGTCAATAGGTGCAATGTTATGTGATGGTAATTTTATATTTAATTTGAACACTTGAAGGTCAGTGTAGGTATTTTGAAGGTAAGCATTTTTGTAATGTGTAATTTTTATATTAAAATTTTAAATTTTCATATTATAATAAGCATTAATGTTGATGTAGATGATGAGATATGTAATTGATTTGTAATTTCTTTGTTATTTACGTTTAATTGATTCATTATGTGTTGTTCACTTAAATTTTATTGAAAAAGCTCGTTAATTGCATTGATATGGGGAATGTTGTCTTTGAAGCGTAGTACAAACACTTGAGGGTCGTACCTCACGGAGCAGTTCTTGTTTCCATGTTTTGGGTGATTATATATTTGAAAGTTTGTTATTGTTGTTAAACGTGAACTTGGCAGATGTAAAGAGAAATGGACCTAATTTACAAAGTTATTTTGAATGACTTATGTAATGCCCTGGATAGCCAAGACCGTTACACTGTGTATTTATAAAAGTGTCAGACTTGCTAATCAAATCATTTAATTTAAAACGTGCTATTGAAACTACAACTGAACTAGGGTTAAAAGATTTTGGTCTCAAAAGCTGCATTTCTTAGAAAATAACGTTTTCTGTTTACACGGGATCCCAAAACTAATAAGATTAAAATCATTTACAAAGATTCAAGATTTAAATATAGTAATTAGCCGTTCTAAGGCGAAACAGACGGTTAGGCATTCCCTGTCCTGATCCACTCATCGGCCATGGCGACCAAACAGCTGACTATGAACATTCAGGCCCGCAGCTCTCCCTCTCAGGATTGGTCCAACTTGCCTTTGCCTTTACCTGCACCACGTAGCACCCGTGAGCCAAGGCCCATCAAGAAAACACATCAACAAAGCATAATTAATCAATAAACAATCCACTATCTCATATCACATAAGCAAGTTCTCATTAGACCAAACATCCATGATAATCAAATATTTAGCATACCAAACATATCATTTCACATCAATAATTAATCACAAATGATAACTGGGGCTAGTGCCCTTAGGCCGCACCCTCTGTTTATCCCACTGACTTCGGCCCGCTTAAACCGAGCTCAGTGAATATTAAGCTGTCCTCGGCTACCAGTGGCCAAGCCGCGCCCTGTGCATAAATATTGTATACGACACCCTTAGGCCGTTTATCACATGTCTCATGGCATAATACCATCTATGACATTATACAGATATCGGGAGAACTTAGTCCCATCACAAGCATATAACCGGGTGCAGTTTTCTTGCCTTTAAATTTGCTAGCTTTGTTCACTTTGATCCTTGAGCACGATCCCTCTTGAGCCCTAGCGCACACCTAGTCACAACCATAGGTCAGAATCATCACCAACCCTCAAGTCTAAAACCTAACCTCAGGACCAATCCCGAGCCCTCGGGAAGCCCCAATTCCACCAAACGGAGTGGTGGAATCGAACCCTGAACCCCCGGGCAAAAACCCTTGAAAATAACTCAAAAAACCTCTTCTGGAAGCAGGGTAGCGCTACAGCACTCTTTGGAGGGCGCTACAGCGCTACAAACAGAACCAAAAACACCCTCAGAAAACTTGGCCTGGCGCTACAGCACCCAAAGGCTAGCGCTGTAGCGCTAGTTACAGAACCAACAACCCTGCATTTTCCTTCCTGCGATTTCCCCGAGCCAAACCCTACCAAAACTTTTCCAATCTTCAACATGCTCCACTCATCCCAAGCATCCCAAATACACAAAACCCAATCACATGCATCCCTAAACATAGAATTCACCATAGTTGAACCTAAACTCAGAAACTTAGCAAAAACCATAGAAATCTCAGAGCTTGAAACCAAATTTCCTTACCTTTAATTGGAAAGTTGATGTTAGGATATCCTCTACTCTTCCTTGGCTTCCTCCTCCTCAAACCCTTGGCTTGAATTCCCTAGAATTCCCATCAAATTCTACTTAGATATCAAAGTTCAACACCAAAACCAGAAAGTGAAGAAAACCTCAAAGTCTTACCTTCACTGAATGAATTGCCCTGCCAATTGCTCAAGCTTAACTCAGAAACCTAATTGCTTAGCTTGACCTAGCTCTCCACTGAACTTTGCTCCAAGAAACCTCAAGAAAATGGTGGAGAAGAGCCTAAACCGACCGACCTTGCTTTTCTTTCCCTTCTTTCTCTTTCTTTTCTTTCCTTTTCTTTCCTTCAGACTTCTATTTCATTCTACAAACTCCACTAAGCATAAAGCCTCAGTTATGCCTATCCTTTATAAGCCAAATGACCACAATACCCTCACTTAAATCCAAAGTCTTTTAATCCACCTAGGGGCATTTTGGTCATTTCACCCAATTCCCGCTAATTCCTCGAGTGTCCAATACTTAACTAATCACCAATTATATTCCCTCGATGTCAAAATAGACCCCAATATATTCTCTAAATTCCATAAATACCCCCAGGCACCCCCCGAGCCGGGTATAAATCCCCGCCGTGACTTTTTCGCTAAACCGCTCACTAGGATCATCTCGAACCATAGATCACAAATATATCCACATTATAATGTGGTCTCAACAATTATCACATATATATACAATTATGCCCTCAACGGGCCAAAATTACAGTTATGCCCTTTCTAACCTAATGAGGGCCTACATGCATACTCATACACATAGTCATGCATCTCAGATATTCAAATAGTCATATAGCATAATTTTAATAATTAAATCACATATATTCCAATTATGCCCTCCCAGCACACTAATCAAGGCCCCTAAGCCTTATTAGTAAATTTGGGTCGTTACACTATCCCCTCCTAACGAGAATTTCATCCTCGAAATTTACCTGAATAACTCGGGATATTGATCCCGCATTGCTGTCTCAAGCTCCCAGGTCGCCTCCTCGACCCTAGTATTCCTCCACAATACTTTAACAAGAGGAATCATCTTATTCCGTAATACCTTATCTTTTCGATCCAAGATCTGAACCGGTTGCTCTTCATAAGCCAAATCTGTCTATAACTCCAAGTCTTTATACCTCAACACATGAGTCACATCTGAGACGTACTTCCGGAGCATGGAAACATGGAAACATGGAATACGTCATGAACTCCAGACAACAATGGTGGCAAGGGTAACCTGTAAGCCACCTGACCAATCCTTTCCAAGATCTCAAATGGTCCAATGAACCTAGGACTTAGCTTGCCCTTCTTTCCAAACCTCCTCACCCCTGGCAGAGGTGAAACTCGAAGGAACACGTGGTCCCCAACCTGGAACTCCACATCCCTACGCTTAGGATTAGCGTAGCTTTTCTGTCTACTCTGAAAGGCGAGTATCCTAGCTCGGATCTTCTCTATAGCTTCACTTGTTTTCTGAACCATATCTGGCCCCAAATACTTCCTCTCACCCATCTCATCCCAATGAATGGGTGATCTACACTTCCTCCCATACAACATCTCATAGGGAGCCACTCCAATCGTTGATTGATAACTATTGTTATACGAAAACTCAATCAACGGAAGATACTTACTCCATGAACCCTCAAAGTCAATCACACATGCTCTGCATATCCTCCAACACCTGAATTGTCCTCTCAGACTGCCCATCAGTTTGAGGATGGAAGGTTGTACTGAACTTCAACTGAGTTCCCAAAGCCTTCTGCAGACCACCCCAAAACTTGGAAGTGAAGATAGGATCCCGGTCCGACACTATAGACTTAGGAACCCCATGGAGACGTACGATCTCCCTCACACACAATTCAACATACTGATCCACAGTATAAGTCGACCTTACTGGAAGAAAATGGGCTGACTTGGCGTACCTGTCCACTATCACCCACACCGAGTCATGAATCCCCACTGTTCTGGGTAAACCTCCCACAAAATCCATACTAATGTCCTCCCATTTCCACTTGGGAATACCCAAAGGCTAAAGCAACCCTGCTGGTCGCTAATGCTCAGCTTTCACCTGCTAACAGGTTAAGCATCTGGCTACGTACTCTACCACATCCTTTTTCATCTCGGGCCACCAATACAACATTCGTAGATCCTGGTACATCTTCGTGGTACCCGGATGAAGCGAGTACGGCGTCGTATGAGACTCATCTAGTATCTCATGTCTGATCCCTTCATCAGATAGAACACATATCTGTTCCTGATACCGAAGCAAACCAACCTCAGATATAGAATAGTCCTTAGTTACTCCCGCTAAGACATTCTCTTTAATCCCTTGTAATTGAGCGTCTGCCAAATGTCCTTCTCTAATTCGCTCTAGCAGGGTCGACTGTAGAGTAATATTGGCCAACCGACCTACCACCAACTCTATCCCCGCTTTGACCATCTCATCAGCTAACTCCCTTGAGATCTGAATGGAACTATATAACTGACCTGGGCCTCTCCGGCTCAATGCATCTGCCAGCACATTGGCTTTCCTCGGATGGTAAAGAATATCACAATCATAGTCCTTTACCAACTCAAGCCAATGCCTCTGTCTCATGTTCAGGTCCTTCTGTGTAAAGAAACACTTCAGACTCTTATGGTCAGTGTATACCTCGCACTTCTCCCCATACAGATAATGTCGCCAAATCTTCAGTGCGAATACCACCGCTGCTAACTCCAAATCATGGGTAGGATACCGCTGCTCATACTCCTTCAGCTGCCGTGATGCATAAGCTATAACCTTCTCATTCTGCATCAACACACAACCTAATCCCAACCTTGATGCATCGCAATAAACAACAAACTTCCCTTCCCCTGAAGGAAGACTCAACACAAGCGTTGTAATAAGCTGTCGCTTCAACTCTTGAAAACTGCCTTCGTACTTGTCTAACCAGATAAACTTCAAATTCCTCTGTGTCAATTCTGTCATCGGTGCCGCTATCTTCGAGAAGCCTTCCACAAACCGTCTGTAGTAACCTGCCAAATCAAGAAAACTCCGCACCTCCGAGGCGTTCCTTGGCCTCGACCAATCCCTAACCGCCTCTACCTTAGATGGATCCACCTTAATCCCATATGCACCCACTATATGTCCAAGGAATGTCACTTCTGGTAACCAAAATTCACATTTCTTAAACTTGGCGTACAACTGATGCTCCCTCAACCTCTGAAGAACCTGTCGAAGATGAAGCTCATGCTCTGCCTCTGAACTGGAATACACTAAGATGTCGTCGATGAAGACAATAACGAACTGATCCAGAAAATCCTTGAACACCCTATTCATTAGATCCATAAAGGCTACTGGGGCGTTGGTCAAACCAAACGACATGACCAGAAACTCATAGTGCCCGTACCGCGTTCGAAAGGCCGTCTTCGGTATGTCCTCATCCTTGATCCTTAGCTGGTGATAACCAGATCGAAGATCAATCTTTGAGAACACCGTCTTACCCTGCAGCTGGTCGAACAAGTCATCAATCCTTGGTAGGGGATACTTATTCTTGATAGTCAACTTGTTCAATTCCCGGTAGTCTATACACATTCTCAAAGTCCCATCATTCTTCTTCACGAATAAAATTGGAGCACCCCATGGCGAGTAGCTAGGTCTGTTGAACCCCAAATCCAGAAGCTCCTGCAACTGTATCTTCAATTCTCTCAGTTCTGCCGATGCCATCCTATATGGTGCCCTCGACACTAGCTCTGTCCCCGATGCCAACTCAATGACAAAATGAATCTCTATACGCAGCGGCAACCCTGGCAAGTCCTCAGGAAACACATCTAGGAACTCGTAAACCAACCTGGTTTCTTCCGGTCCTGTTGGAAAAACCCTGGTGGTATCCACCACACTAGCCAGAAAACCTATACACCCTCCTTGTAACATATCTCTGGCTCTCAACACTGATATCCTGGGTACGTGGGGTCCATGCACCGCTCCCACAAAAACAAAGGGATCCTCACCCTCTGGCTCAAAAGTCACCATCTTCTTCCTGCAGTCAATGGTAGCTCCATATCTAACCAACCAATCCATACCTAGAATCATATCAAAGTCTTCCATACTCAACTCAATTAAGTCTACTGATAACTCCCTACCATCAACTATCACTGGCAGTGCCCTAATCCACCTCTTAGATACTACCAATTCCCATGTAGGCAAAATAGTCCCAAACCCTGAAACACAATACTCACTAGGTCTACACAGTCTATCAATCACCTTACTAGAAACAAATGAGTGTGTAGCACCAGAGTCAATCAATACAGTAAAAGGTGAGCCAGCACTAGAAAGCTGACCTATCACTACCGAGGGACTAGCCTCGGCCTCCGCCTGCGTCAGGGTGAACACTCGAGCTGGAGTCAAGTTGTCCACCTTTCCCCGCATCTCCCTTCTTCATTGTCGGGCAGTATTTCTTGAGGTGTCCCACCACCCCGCACACATAACAGACCTTAGCTCGACACTCGCCCGGATGGCATCTCCTACACCTCGTGCACTCAGGGTAAGTCTTCCAAGTATCACCGCCTCCCTAACGGCCACCCTGAATACCCTGACCTCTCCTGTCAGGACCAGGAGCGATCGAAGCATCATGAGTCTTCCTCTTCACATCACTGGGGCCTCCACCCCTACCAGAACTAGCATATGGAGGCACCGCCCTGTGGCCCTCTCGTCTCACTGCACTCTCTCTCCATATCTAATTCTCCGCTTCCTCAGCGGTAAGAGCCTTTTCTACAGCCTGGGCATAAGTTGTCCCTCCAGGTACTGTTGTAATCCTCACATCACGGGCAATCAAAGCATTAAGCCCTCTAATGAATCTGTCCTGCCTAGCTGCATCAGTAGGCACAAGATCTGGTGCGAATTTTTCAAGTATGTCAAAATTCAGGGCATACTCTGTAACTGTCATACTGCCCTGAACTAGCCCCACGAACTCATTCACTTTCGCTGCCCTGATGGCAACATTATAATACTTCTGACCGAACAAGTCCTTGAATCCTTCCCAAGTCAAAGCAGTAACATCTCTGGTCTATGATGCCACCTCCCACTAGATTCGGGCATCCTCTCTCAGCATATATGTGGCATAGGCCACTTTGTCATGTCCCTCTACCCTCATAAAATCAAGAATGGTAGTAATCATGGTCATCCACTGTTAAGCCTTCAATGGATCAGGTCCTCCCTCAAAGGTCTAAGGCTGTTGCTTTCTGAACCGCTCATACAATGGTTCCCACTTGTTCTCAACCTCAACTAGTTGCACAACAGGTACCACTGCAGGTGGCACAATGGGGCAACACTCCCAGATAGAGCCTGCTGCCGCAGGATTCAGATCTGTTCATCTTGGCTCTGTAGTCGAGCCTGCATATTTTCCATCAGCTGCTGCCAGTTCTTAGGGACTGGCGGAGGGGTCTGGCTCTGATCATCATCTCTAGTCCCAAACCTTCTGTCTAGTCGCGTAGATTTTCTTGGACGCATAATTATCCAAGTCAATCTGCAATGAATGACTCGGCAATCAGACTATGATGACAGGGTAATAATCCTTTCATAATCCATCACTGGAAACTCCAATCATTCACAAGCAAACAATTTCATAGCAATTTATCCATATATTCATTCACATGCATAGCAATGCTGATAAGCATGCCTCAATAACATCATGCAATAGTCAAGGGCCAGGCCCTATCAGTATCTCATGCTCCCTATTAATCAAACATATATCAATAGTCATATCTCATTCAAATCATTTAAGCACATAATCATATGTACACAATTACCAAACCCTGAGTCGAGCTTGTCTCTCGCGGAAAATGTACATGTCCAGCCAGTCTTCAGGAACCCATAAACCTAGGACGCTCTGATACCAAGTTGTAGCGCCCTGGATAGCCAAGACCGTTACACTGTGTGTTTATAAAAGTGCCAGACTTGCTAATCAAATCATTTAATTTAAAACGTGCTACTGAAACTACAACTGAACTAGGGTTAAAAGATTTTGGTCTCAAAAGCTGCATTTCTTAGAAAATAACGTTTTCTGTTTACACGGGATCCCAAAAATAATAAGATTAAAACCATTTACAAAGATTCAAGATTTAAATACAGTAATTAGCCGTTCTAAGGAAAAATAGACGGTTAGGCATTCCCTGTCCTGGTCCACTCCTCAGCCATGGCGACCGAACAGCGGACTATTTACATTCAGGCCCGCAGCTCTCCATCTCAGGATTGTTCCAACTTGCCTTTGCCTTTACCTGCACCACGTAGCACCCGTGAGCCAAGGCCAAGCAAGAAAACACATCAACAGAGCATAATCAATCAATAAACAATCCACTATCTCATATCACACAAGCAAGTTCTCATTAGACCAAACATCCATGATAATCAAATATTCAGCATACCAAACATATCATTTCACATCAATAATTAATCACAAATGATAACTAGGGTTAGCGCCCTTAGGCCGCACCCTCTGTTTATCCCACTGACTTCGGCCCGCTTAAACCGAGCTCAGTGAATATTAAGCTGTCCTCGGCTACCAGTGGCCAAGCCGCGCCCTGTGCGCAAATATTGTATACGGCACCCTTAGGCCGTTTATCACATGTCCCATGGCATAATACCATCTATGAAATTATACAGATATCAAGAGCACTTAGTCCCATCACAAGCATATAACCGGGTGCAGTTTTCTTACCTTTAAATTCGCTAGCTTTGTTCACTTTGATCCTTGAGCACGATCCCTCTTGAGCCCTAGCGCACACCTAGTCACAACCATAGGTCAGAATCATCACCAACCCTCAAGTCCAAAACCTAACCTCGGGACCAATCCCAAGCCCTCGGGAAGCCCCAATTCCACCAAACGGGGTGGTGGAATTGAACCCCGAAACCCCGGGCAAAATCCCTTGAAAATAACTCAAAAACCCTCTTCTGGAAGCAGGGTAGCGCTACAACGCTCTTTGGAGGGCACTACAAACATATCCAAAAACACCCTCAGAAAACTTGGCCTAGCGCTAGAGCGCCCAAAGGCTAGCGCTGTAGCGCTAGTTACAGAACCAACAACCCTGCATTTTCCTTTCTGTGATTTCCCCGAGCCAAACCTTACCAAAACTTTTCCAATCTTCAACCAAACCTAAAAACAAGCTTATCAACATGCTCCACTCGTCCCAAGCATCCCAAATACACAAAACCCAATCACATGCATCCCTAAACAAATAATTCACCATAGTTGAACCTAAACTAAGAAACTCAGCAAAAACCATAGAAATCTCAGAGCTTGAAACCAAAGTTCCTTACCTTTAATTGGAAAGTTGATGTTAGGATATCCTCTACTCTTCCTTGGCTTCCTCCTCCTCAAACCCTTGGCTTGAATTCCCTAGAATTCCCATCAAATTCTACTTAGATATCAAAGTTCAACACCAAAACCAGAAAGTGAAGAAAACCTTAAAGTCTTACCTTCACTGAATGAATTGCCCTACCAATTGCTCAAGCTTAACTCAGAAACCTAATTGCTCAGCTTGACCTAGCTCTCCTCTGAACTTTGCTCCAAGAAACCTCAAGAAAATGGTGGAGAAGAGCCTAAACCGACCGACCTTGCTTTTCTTTCCCTTCTTTCTCTTTCTTTTCTTTCCTTTTCTTTCCTTCAGACTTCTATTTCATTCTACAAACTCCACTAAGCATAAAGCCTCAGTTATGCCTATCCTTTATAAGCCAAATGACCACAATACCCTCACTTAAATCCTAAGTCTTTTAATCCACCTAGGGGCATTTTGGTCATTTCACCCAATTCCCGCTAATTCCTCGAGTGTCTCTAATATTTACCGCTTACTTCCCAATACTTAACTAATCACCAATTATATTCCTCGATGTCAAAATAGACCCCAATATATTCTCTAAATTCTAGAAATACCCCCAGTCTCCCCCCGAGCCGGGTATAAATCCCCGCCGTGACTTTTTCGCTAAACCGCTCACTAGGATCGTCTCGAAGCACAGATCACAAATATATCCACATAATAATGTGGTCTCAATAATTATCACATATATATACAGTTATGCCCTCAACGGGCCAAAATTACAGTTATGCCCTTTCTAACCTAATCAGGGCCTACATGCATACTAATACACATAGTCATGCATCTCAGATATTCAAATAGTCATATAGCATAATTTTAATCATTAAATCACATATATTCCAATTATGCCCTCCTGACACACTAATCAAGGCCCCTAAGCCTTATTAGTAAATTTAGGTCGTTACAACTTAGAACTAATTTCATAGGCTGGAAGTAGGTTGATAGGCAAAGTATTTTTGTATAGAACATGGTAATTTATATGAGAATGGAGTGATATATTAGATTCATATATGTATATATAGGAAAAATCTAACATACGGGCATCTAGATCATTTTATTAGATAGAGAAGTCTTGTTTTAGTTTTTTTGTGTGAATGGGTTTTTTTCATAGGTGTAGGGCTTGAATAAGTAAGACACTTTGGAAATTCCTTTGGGTATGTCATTGTGTTAATTGTTATAATATTTTGTCATTCAATCATGTTTATAATTGACAATTTAGTGTCAATTTAAGTATTGTAAAGAACATAGATATTAGATTTATAAATTGAGTAATTTACATATTTAATATATAAATTTTATAATAACTTAGTGTTGATTTTTTTATTGAAATTTGTATTAATAGTAATGTAGATGGTGATAGATGCGTTAGGTGGTTGATTTTAGTTTCTATGTTAGTTGTGTACTATTATTTTTGTTTAATTCATTGCGATGGTTGTGGTCGCTAAAATTATTTTTCTTTTAATGATCGTACTATTAAATGGAGAATAAGGAAATATGAAATGAGTGGTATTTTGATGTTACGTACTTTGCTACATAAAAAAATGTCTTTGAATAGAATGGATACATAACATTATTTGACTTCTATTAGTTTTCATTTTAGGTAATTATGGAATAAAGCAAGTTATGATATTTTGCTGGCATTGATTTCACACGAGGGTGAATTAAAAGAATTTAAGTGTAAACTCTCATGGCGTTTTTGAGTTATTGGCTCATTCGTTTAGAGAAGTTATAGATGAGAATTCATATTATATGTTGGTTGAGGAACCAGCTTGCATAATGAATGAATTTCAAAGTTGTACTAAAAAATTTAGGATTCCTTCTGGTGATTCAAAGGTAAATGTCAGAAACAAAGATTTGTGAAGCCTTTGTTCAGGAGATTTGAATGCGGAGAGAATAGATGGTGATTTGTAGGAGCCTACTGTAGGTGCTATTAATGTAGACAGTGTGTGAGCTGACTTGCATCTGGTTGGGTTAGGTAATACAAATTCTATTGATGTTGAGGGGTAGTTGCATAATATTGGTAGGTTCATAGTTGGGATATGGAAGTTGAGGCTATTTTCTTAGGTTCGTTGAATGCAAAAAGTGGAGCACTTAACATGTAATCGAATCCTTCAGGTATTGTGATTGTGTCAAACGCAGAAGGCAACATCGATGATAGTGATTTGAAGCATGATCCTAAAAAGCATTACAATTTTAATTTTGATGAAGGTGATGTTGTAGATGTAAAAGAAAAGTTGAAATCTAAAAGTTCTGCAATGGTTAGGCAAGGGAAATTGGTTGAGGTAGACGTTGTCGAAGAAGAGGGAATTCTGATAGTAGATTTGGAGGACATCTGCTTAAATTGTAATTGTTCTAAGATATTTGAGAATGAAGGTTTAAAAAAGTGGTATAGATAATTTTGTTGGAAATGATGAGTCCAATACATCCACTGAAATGGATGAGTTTTCTTTGTATCTTGATTGAATCATTGATTTGTTTAGCGATGGAAATCAAAGATGCAATCGAAGATTTTGTACTCATGAGGATGAAATAAAGTGGCACTTTAAAGATGAGATGAAATTGGTGTCGAAATATGGTGGTTCTAGATTTGATTGTCATATGTTTGATGTTAGAGGCAGTGAAATTGGAACCGTTGTTTCTTCTGTGAATTTTTCTTTATTACAAAAGATATTTTTTTAGTTTTTTCATATTAAATTATTTGTTGGGTTGTCTGCTATATAAATTTAGGTTGTTATAGAAATCATGTGTACCATTGTGCAACAGCCGATTATGGTTTCAGTATTTCCACCTAGGATAATTAATCATGCTGGGTGGAGAGATTTGGATGCTTTCAATGATTTGGGAAAATTTTTGACGAATTATGTCATGGACCGTAAATTACCTACAATGTAAGTTTTAAAGCGTTGTTTGGTATTGTACTGCTAGGAATTGTTAGTGTAATGTTCTACTGAATATTTTTATTTCTTCGAAATGTATTTTTTTAATATTTTATAATTATTTTGTATCGTGAGAGTGTATTTTTTTGGAGATAAAGTGATTAGGAGGAGGTCAAACTTCCTAACATTGGCGTCGAAGCAACTTGTCAGCGCTAGAATATGTTCAATAATAGTGTCATATGTATTCTTATTTCTGTTATACGAGATGAGTGTGGATTTATTTTTTATTTTTTTTGAAGGTTTTCAATTGTCTACTAGAGATTTTATCAGTAGAGGAGGTGGATGGACATGGTAAGTGTTAAGATTGATTAAATATAATGGTTAAGATGTTTACACGTTGAGGTGCAAAACACTTAACGATTTTCACTTAAGGAGAAGTGAAAACATGAGATTGTGTAGAAGGATCTAAAAGTGACTTTTATGGGTCTAAAGTGATACAATGAGATATCCAAACATTCCCAAAAAGTTTGGTAGCATTTGGAGAAATTTGAGGACCATTGGAAGCATCCAAAGTTAGAGAGGGTGGCGATGTGTCACCCCCTAAGTGGCGTAGCATCGCCAAAATGAGAAGGGCTTCAAAAGCGCCAGTAAGCGATGCATTGCTTGCTAGTAGACGATGTATCGCCTGCCAGGCAATACATCGCTTGGGTGGTCTTTTAGGGTCGTAAAATGCTCCAAATGACATGTTTTAATTACTCTTATCCTATTGGTTAGAGTAATGACTATGCCTACACTATAAATATGGACTATTAGAGTTGTAAAGCCTTGATCACACTTTCTAACTCTCTCTCTCTCTCTAGCTCTCAAAGACAAAAATTTTCTCCAAGAAAATCATCAAGCTTTGCTTGACTTGCATGAGTTTTAGGGCTTGTTAAATCCTGAAATTTCATTCTACTTAGTTGAAGCTTCAAGCAATAAGGGAAGGCTTGGAATAGAGATTTTGGACAACAATATTATTATTTGTGTATAAGCCTTAGAACTTCCCCAAGTTTGAAGATTTAAGTTGCTCTAAATCAAATGTTGTATCTATCTAACCATAACTTTGTTTTGTGTTACTCTATTATATTTTCATTGTTAGTATTGATGATTAATTTTTTTTAAGTTCATCTTGTCATCATTTAATCAGTTAGTTTCTTATAATCAAGATAGTCATTTATACTATGAACATGTTTATTTGATTATCAAGAATTGCATCTATACTTTGAATAAGGTTTTTGTTTAGCATTCAGGGTTTCAAATATTAAATTATTTCCATTGTTAATTGTTGATTTGAAAAGTGTAAAGCCATATATTCCCAACAATCAAATATCTAATTCTAATTACTTTGTTTTTGTGTTTTGCATAATCAACAATGAGGGAAATTTGTTCATCTTCTACAATCTTCAAATCCTTGCTTCAAGATTTGGTTTGTGTTGAACACATAACCATGAGATCAAAGAAAGTTCTATTTGGAAATACTCTACATGAATGTGGATTATGATTCAAAGTCTTCATCAACAAAAGATGAGACAACTTAATGGGATTACATGCTTAAGGAGAGTGGTATCATCAAATTCCTTATTTCTAAATGTGTAGGTTTCAAGAATTTAAATGAAATGTATTTGCTGCCATATCTTTGTGAGTTTGAGTTTATTGCTAATATTAAGAGTACAATGGTGAATGTTAATGAACAATTCAATGGTGATTGTTATACTTGTTTTGTTTGTAAAGTTATTAATCATCATGTGAGATATGGTAATTGTAAAATTAACCATAATGAGTTTAGGTTTAAGGCAATTGATGTTGAGATCATTGCATTTCTAAATAAATTTAATTTGGTCACTTTAATTGATAATTAGATCTTTGTGACTCTGATTAAATTTAATGCATTTAGTGAGGAATGTATTGTAACCCTAATTGAGAATAATACATTTGATGAGGAATGTATGATAACCCTAAATAGAATTGGCATAGCTCATTCATGTAGTGATGAGACTAATGCAACCTTAAGAGAAGGTGAACATGTCAATGCAATTGATGATGAGAATATTGCAAATGAAAGTGAAGATACTAAGGTCAATGCATTTGATGTTGAGATCATTGAAAACCTAAGTAATGATACCAAGGTCAATGCATTTGATGTTGAAATCATTGCAACCTTGAGTGAATTTAATGTAACCCAAGGAAAGGTACAAGGATAATGGTATGATACGTGTGCCACCATTCATGCAACCTATGATAAAAATCTTTTCAAAACACTTGAAAGTGCAAAGGTGGGACTTGAAGTCCAAATGGGAAATGAAAAGAGATCCAAGATACATGGAAATGGTTGCATTGATGTGTTCTTCACTAATGGAAAGAAAGTGACCCTAACTAATGGTTTCTATGTTCACAATATGACTAGAAACATTATGAGTGGAAGTCTATTGAGTAAATCCTGCATCAAACTGGAGTTTGAATTCAGTAAACTCAATTTGACTAAATTGGGCACTTTTGTGGGAAAGTATTATACATGTGATGGAATGATCAAACTTTGTACTCTTGATAATAACAATAATGATATGGCATCTAAATCTTGCAATGTGGTTAATTCCAATTCTATTACTTGTGGCATAATAGACTTACTCATATAGGTTATAGCACAATTAAAAGAGTTATTAAATGTGGATTAATTAATTATGATGTGAATGAGCATGATAAATGTGAATTATGTATTAAGTCTAAAATAATAAAGACACATTTTCCAAGTGTTGATAGATGTTAAAACTTGCTAGATTTAATACATAGTGATTTATGTGAATTGAATGGCATGTTGACTAGAGGAGGAAATAGATACTTCATGACTTTTGTAGATGATTGCTCTAGATATACTTATGTGTATTTTGTTAAAATTAAGGATTAGGCATTTAATGCAATTAAAATCTATAAAGCTGAAGTAAAAAATCAATTGGAAAGGAAAATAAAGACTCTTAGAAGTGATAGAGGTGGTAAATACTTTTCAAATGATTTTAATGTGTTTTGTGAATAACATGGCATTATAAATGAATGCACTGCCATACACTCCACAAAAAAATGGAATAGTTGAAACAAAAATTATGACTTTTCTTGAGATGATTAACTCTATGATTTTACATGCTAAATTATATTATAATTTGTGGGGTGAAGTTTTGCTTGTTGCGTGTCATATATTGAATCGAATTCCTATGAAAAAGAACAATGTATCTCCATATGAGTTATGGAGAGAAAAGAAGCCTAACCTAGGTTATCTTAAAGTGTGGGGGTGTCTTGCTTATTTCAAGAGCACGGAGCGTAAAATGACGAAGTTTGGTCCAAGGGTTGTGAAGTGTGCATTTGTTGGCTATGCCCCAAATAGTAAGGCTATAGGTTATTAGACTTGGAGTCTAATGTGATAATTGAATGAAGAGAAGTGGAGTTCTTTGAGAATATGTTATATTGTGATAAAAATTCTCAAGAACCCACATGTGTTGGAGAATCTCTTAAAGAGAAAGATCCAAAGTTTGATGAGCAACCCATATTGCCTCTGAGAAGCCAAAGACTTAAAGAATTGGGGTCAATTGAGAAATGTTCTCAAGTAGAGATAATCTACGGTAGACTTGAAGAAGTCAGATGGAAATTTCCTACGATTCTTCAAGTTGAGGATGATCCCAAAACCTACCAAGAAGCAATGCCTTCGAGAGACTATGTTTTATGAAAGAGGCGATAAATGATGAGGTGGATTCAATTATGTAAAACCATACATGTTAATTAGTAGACCTTTCACAAGGTTCAAAACCAATTGGATGCAAGTGGGTATTTTAGAGGAAATATCACACCGATGGCACATACAAATCCTTCAAAGCTAGATGAGTAGCTAAAGGGTTTAAACAAAAAGAAGAATCGATTATTTTGACACGTATGCACCAGTTGCTAGGATACCCATAAAAAGAGTTTTGTTTCCTTATCATCAATATATAACCTTTATGTTCGTCAAAATGTCAAAACGACATTCCTAAATGGAGATCTCGCTGAGGAGATCTATATGGAACAACTAGAGGGTTTTGTTCTAAGAGGAAATGAACATAAAGTGTGTAGGCTTGTTAAATCATTATATAGTTTAAAGAAATCACTAAAAAAATGGCATGAGAAAATTAATGAAGCCATAATTTCTATTGGGTTTGGACACAATAATGCGGACAAGTGCTTATACTCTAAGACTTGTGATGACTATGTCATCTTGTTGTGTCTATATGTTGATGATATGTTGATTTGAGTAATGAGATGAAAGCATAATAAAAACGAAGAGGTTTCTATTTTCCACTTTCAAGATGAAAAACCTTGGAAAGTTTGATACCATATTGGGTATAAAAGTCAGAAGAAATAGTGGGGGTTATGCCTTAAGTCAAGAACACTATGTTGAGAAAGTGCTTGACAAGTTTAGTCATCTCAAAATCAAAGAGGCAAATACACCATTTGATTCAAGCATAAAGCTTGAAAAGAATAATGGTAGAGCGGTGGCTCAACTTGAGTATGCAAGTGCATTAGGGAGTCTAATGTACTCCGCAAATTGTACAAGAGCAGATATTGCATATGCGGTTAGTAAACTAAGTAGGTTTACTAGGAATCCAAGTATGGAACATTAGAAAGAAATTGAGAGAGTTCTAGGGTACCTTAAAATGACAGTGCAGCTATGCCTCCAATATTCAAAGTTCCCGAAGATACTTGAAGGATATTCTTATGCAAGTTGGATATCGAGTGTGGGAGATAATCTCTCCACAAGTGTTTGGGTGTTTATGCTCAGAGGAGCGATTTCTTGGGGTTCCAAGAAACAAACATGTATTTCATACTCAACAATGATGATCGAGTTTATAGCTTTAGTGACAACCGACAAAGAGGCCAAGTGGCTTAGAGATCTGTTGTTGGATATCTCAATCTCCATAGATGAGGTATCGACGATCTCGATATATTGTGATAGTCAAGCCACATTAGTTATAGCTTATAGTGGCATATATAATGGGAAGTCTAGACATATAAGTCTAAGACATGAATATGTGAGACAATTGATTCGAGGAGGAATCAAATCAATCTCATATGTTAAGACAAGTGAGAACTTAGCAGATCCATTTATAAAACCTCTTGCGAAGAGGTTAGTAAGTTCCAATTCAAAAGGGATGGGACTAAAACTCCTAGAATAATATATTCACCAATGATGGAAACCCAACTCCAAACTTGTGAACATCAAGGGAAGGAGTTCAATGGGTAAGAACAAGTTATTGGCTAAATAGTTTCAATACTAACAAAGTCATGAGTTCCATCCAAGGATGGTTAGTGTTGGTTGCTACTGAGTGAGGGTTAAGCCTAGGGATTTTAATGAAGTTCATTTGTGTGCAACAATCATCTCTAATGGTTGCAAAGATGTTGTAAGAACTTCACTCTAACGTCCAGAATTTGCTATTAAGGCTGAGTGCCTTGATTACTGTGCCATGAGGGCATAATCAGATTTATATGCGGAATTAATTTGATATATGTGTGATTATGAAAAATAAATAGTTTATATGGTAATGTGAATATTTATGCATGTTTATGTGTATAAAATATGCATGCGTGCCCGTTTTTGTAACTGTGGAATATTTGTAATTTTTGATCTGTTGAGGGTATATTTGTATTATGTATGCTTTATGAGTGGGACCTCAGTGTTATGGGGACATATCTGAGATGAGTGGTCCGAGGTGATCCTAGTGAACGGATTAGCGGAACAGTCACAACAGGGTTAAATACCCGACTCGGGGTGAGCCTAGGTGTATTTTGGGAAACTTAGCATGTGTGCGGGGTTTATCGGGTAATAGGTAGTTATTTGGTGATTATTTGGGTATGTCGGGATTAATCGGGGATTTATAGTGCAATTTGAGGATTAGGGGGGAATGTGGAAAATGACAGTATCGCCCTTGGGGCATTAAAGAGTAAGGCTTGGAGTTAGGGGCATTTTAGTCTTTTGGGGTGTCAAGGGATAGACTTAGGAAGCCTAGAACCAAGTAGAACAAGCACTCTCAGCAAACTACTCCCTCTCTCTCACATTTATCTCCCTCCCTTGAGACTTAGTAGGGGTTTGAGGCATTTTGGAGGAGTTTGGCTTAGGAAATCGAAGGATGGAGTAGGGATTGATTGAGGTTCAGTTTAGGGGTCGTGATTCTCATTGAGGTAAGCTTCAATTCTGTTATTGATTAGGTTTTGATCGGTTTATTTTGGTGCTCTTGAGTTTTTAACTTGAGGGGTGAGTTTTAAGCTATAAGGGAGTTTTAGTTTAGTTGTTTCTCTGATTGTGCTGCCTTAGGTGTAATATTGAGGTTTTGGGACTCAATTGTGGCTTGGGTTCTTGTTTAGGATGGATTTTGATAAGTTTGGCTCGGGGAAAACGTAGGGAAAACGCTGGAATTTCTGGGTTTGCCGGGTCAATAAACCGCCTTAGCGCCACGATGTGTGTCTAGGGAATTTTGGGTTTTGCTCTCTGACTTGTTGTGTCGCGATCCTTAACAGGGGGAGCCACTACCCTTAATGAGGGACACCGTGACTCTAATAGAGAACATTGGCCAATTAAGGTTTTTAAGCTTGGGAACTCAAACCTAATGGTTCAGGAAGGATTCTACTACTCGGTTTAGTAGAATTCGAGATCCTGAAGGCTAGAAGTATACCTTGAAACTCTTGAATAGTCTAAGTGATTAATGATTATCCATTATTGCGTTGTGACTAGGTTATGCCTCTAAGGCTCGGGAAAAGGGACCGTGCTCGAGATTTCCATACGCTATCTGCTCGAGACTCAAGGTAAGAAAACTGCACCCGGGTTTTGATCGAGGCACAGACCACTGTTAATAAATATGAGTATGACTATTACTATACGTGAGAATATGGCTATACATTTATTTGAGAATATCTAGTAGGGCATGGTTGTATATGCTGCATCTGATTGCGTGTTGTTTAATATATATGTGATTATATCTATTTTGAAGGTCGCCGAGCCCGACAGTAAGCGTGCAGAACGCTGCCCAGCTTAAGCGTGCCAGGGTCAGCTATAAGACCAGAGGACTCGACCTAAGGGCCTTGGGCCTGAACGTTATAAAAATAAACAGAAGTGTTAATTGCATTTAACTAACTATATTGATTGTTGAGATTGGATTATGTGTTTGATTGAGTAGATTATTACTGTGAAGCTTATTGCTTATATCCTGTTGCTGATTGAATTTATTGATTTAAGTTTATTGTTTATATATTGTTGCTCATTTGTATTTGTTGATTTAAGTTTTCTTCCTGATCCTTGGCTCATGGGTGCTGTGTGGTGCAGATAAGGGAAAGGGAAAGCCGGACCAGCCATGAGTTGGAGAGATTTAGGGGCAGTGTGTAAATATGCATACTTGATCGCCACGGCCGGGATAACTTGGGGGAAATAGGGTTGAACCCTGATTTTCCGCTTAGGTTGGAAAATTTGTATTCCATTTGTCTTTTATCAGTTTGTAACCACTTTTTGGGATCTCGTGTATAAACTTAATATTTTAATGAAAAATAATTACTTCATTGACCAAAATTTTTAGTACCTAACCTTGATTTAGTCTTTAATTACACATTTAAGTCCAAATGACTCGCTTAGAGAGTTAAGCACTATTTTAAACACATAGTGTGTCTTGTTTAACCAGGGCATTACAACTTAGTATTAGAGCAGTCTAGGTTTAAGGAATCCTGAAAACTGGCTGGGCATGTACACTCGCTGCTAAAGATAAGCTTGACTTGCGGTCTGGTATCTAATAATGTGACATGTGTTTAACTGTTTAAATTGAACCTAAATGCCTTATCTGCGTGCTAGAATAGAGAGCATAATTTGTATATGTATCTTATGGGAGTAAGGCTTGATAATTTATGCATGAATGTTATAGACTTGTGTCTTGGTATGCATACTCTATGTGGCTATTGTGTTGTTTGGCCCTGCTCGTGGAATAGTTTTGGATACGATTATCATGCTTGATAGGTTAAGTCATTGACTGCGGATAGATTTGGAAGTTATGTATCTAAGGCAGTCAATTAGACCAAGCATGGTTAATATCGGGTTTGCGAATGATAGCCGAGGCTAGAACCCTCCATCTGCCCCTGGAATTGGCAGCAGATGTTTGCTGGCATGCAAGCAAGATTGCAAAATCAAGGGGAAGAGATTAGGTGGCTGGGTTCCATCAGGGAACACTACTTCGTATGTTTTGACAACAATGGCACCAGTTTCGGTTCGACCTGAGGGTAGAAACATGAATTATTGTCTAAAAGATTCCAAAAGTATTATCCTCCAATTTTTTAGGGAGGCTTGGATCCGTTCAGAGCTGAACAGTGGATGGGCATGATTAGCTCCATCCTTAACTATATGGGAGTGGTAGGCAATGATAGAGTGGCTTGTGCATCATATATGATGGGGAGGATGCCCGAACATGGTGGGAAGTGGTATCCCAGATCCGGAATGTTATCATGATGGGTTGGGAGTTCAGACAATTGTTCAACGAGAATTATTATTGTGACACAGTTTGAATTGTGAAGACCAATGAGTTTATGAACTTGGTTCAGGGTAGTAATACAGTGACAGAGTATGTAAAAGAATTTGATGGGTTAGCCAAATTCGCTTTTGATTTGGGACCAACAGATGTGGCCCGAAAGGAACGATTCAATCGAGGATTGAACTCTGGGGTAGCCCAGAGAGTGAGGATTGCTCCATTACATGAGATTTCTACCTACCGTAAGGCAGTAGGGAGGGCCCCTGCCATAAGGGACGCATGAGATGAGATATAGAGCGAGAGTGTCGTAGGGTAGGAAGCTCAGACAATGGTACCCCAATTGGCGGGATCAGGTAAGGGCGGAGGCCCTAATAACCAAAAAAGAAAGACCCCTGATAGTTTTACTACTCTAGATCTTGATAGGAGAGGTTATAGTATACAGGGTGGCCACCAGGGTGACAATGAGGTCTGGAGGAGTTATCCAGTATGCATCGGGTGCAGGAGATGCCATCTGGGAGAATGTCGAGTGAAGGCATGTTTTCTATGTAGAATAGTTGGGTTCGAAGAAAGGAAATTACCAATTGCCTGAGATCGAAGAAAGGAAAACCAAGGAGTGTGAATAGCTCGACTCTGGCTCCAGTGTCTGCCTTGATGCAATCAGAGCCCGAGGTGAGTCCCTCGGAGGCGATAGATTGGCTTTCTAGTTCTCATTCTTTTATATTGTGCTGATTGAGTTTGGTGCTACGTATCTCTTAGTAGAGACATAGATATGTGATACATACTATATGATTATTACGATACAAGGTTTGAGATTTTAGTGTCTGCCGGGGAAATTGGTAATTTCTCGGAGATGGGTCAGAGTATTATTGGTAGAAAGTTAACAGTAATAATTGATTGAGTTGGTTATATGAGAGTTTTGGTATGATCCCGAGTATGGATTAGTTTGCCAAATAAGGGACAACCATGGACTGTAAGCAAGGATAATGACTTCTGAGTTAAAAAGGAAAGGACTCGGTTGTGTTTACGGGAAGCCTAACTATTGTGGTAGGTACCACTAGAGATATATCAGTTGGACTAGATGAAAATTGGATCAGCCAGTGAGGTTCGGGTGGGTTTATGAGGATTTGCGGGGATTGCTGTCGAGTCAAGGAATTTAGTGTGTAACGGGATTAAGGCAGGATAGAACTGGTATTAGAGACATCATGAAGAATGGCACTAGCTGAGCATTATGAATTAAAGGTTCAATCGAAGTAGTTATTTGGCTTGAGGGTTGATCAGATGGAGCATCTCACCATGGGATGTGTCAACACCATTTATTAAGGAGGACAAGTTTGCGAGAATGTGTACCGCATATGGATAGCCGAATAATGCAATTGTCAAGAATAGGTATCCATTGCCAAGGATGGATGACTCATTTGCCTGATTGCAAGGTAGGACACTGCTCCCGAGAATTGACCCTCGATCTGGTTATTACCAGCTGTGGATCAAGGAAAGAAACATTTCGTGAATTACCTCTCGCACCAAGTATGATGTGATGGATTTTCAGTGAAGGCTCTTGAATTGACCAATGCTCTAGTGGCCACGTAAATTCAACAAGTAGAGTGTATAGGAATGGTGTGGACAAGTCGTATTTGGATTGATCGAGGATGTTTTGGACTATTTCTGGTTAGAAACAAAGCACAAGTAACATTTTTGATGATACTACCGAGGCTGAGGAAGCGGGGATTACAAGTAAGGTTCTGAAAGGGATAAGTTCCGATTTTCCAGATGATATTCAAGGTCACCTTAGGGTAAGTGATGGGATCATGTATAACTTAATTAAGGTAGAAACAATAAGGAATTGGATAAATGGGGCGTTTTAGAGCTTAGAAGTATCGTGGAACACATCGACTTTTACTTGAAGAATCTTTGAGGATTGCCATACCCTTAACTGAAGTAACGTAAGAACCTAAAGTTTGTCTAAATGGATAGTCATGTATGAGAATTTCAGAAGTTGAATTAACGGTTAATTAGCACACCATGGTATTATAATATGCATGTGATGGGCTGATACAGGAGGACGGTATTGTGGACACTGACCTTGCTTAAAATGAAGAGTTAATAGTGTGGTGCGTCAAGGACTAGGTGTTGGGGTTTTCTGCCCTAATTAAAACTCAATTTCTTTGTAATATCATTTTATTATCAATAGAAGAATAGAAATCATTTTTGACTTGGTCAATCACTTCGTTCACATGTTTTATTTTCATGATTATTTGTTTAATATAAACGTCTATTAAATTCTAAGCATATAGCAAATCATATTTATAGTGACGTAATCACAGTGGAATATAAATATGATTATGTGTTCAAAATAAGTTAGTCCTAAGATTAGTCAATGTACAGGATTTACACTGACTTTCCAATCTACAATATAAATAACTTACACATTGTAGTGTTATGTTCTTTCCAGAACATTAGCAAAGTAGATAAAATCAGATGTATTTGTTACATCGGACTGGACCGATATTGACAGTAGATAGGATAAGTAAACATACCGTTATTATCTATTCTAATCATATCATATAGTTGACCATAGGTCAATTCAATCTCAACTCTGAGTGGTTAGTATTCTAACTGATTGTATTATTTGAGTTCTTTGACTTGTTCGTTACCAGCTTACCCTACAGACTAGCCCATACTTACATCTTGAGAACTCGGTAGTATAATTGAGTGAGAGTGTTAGTCATATATATGAACATCTATATCTTCTGATGAAGAAGTAAAACGATGGTTTCCTTTTAGTTTGGTTCAATGTGCTAAATGATAGAGATATCATTTCAGTAATTAATATTAGTTTACTGAAATATCATTTACAAGGAACTAAGTGTTTTAAGGATAAAATACAATGAGGGGTAAAACTTTATTTTAGTCCCATCTCATTGTAGACCGTCTATAGAGGATTGAGTGATAATTATGTTGTAACAATGGATAATTAATACAATATCTAATGCTTATAGAGCGTTCTATGAAGTCAATAGTGCAATTTTGAGTCTTTAGTGAAGTCACGAGGAATTAATAAGTTAGTAAATTTATTTGTTAAATTTATGATAACTTATTGGAGCTTGACTTCATAGGCCCATGACCCCCACTATACCTTGGATAAAATTATCTAGATAGTCTCAATTAATTTATTTAATTATCAATTAGAATTATCAAAGTTGACCAGGTCAATTTTGGATAATTTCATAGAGTTAAAATTTTTTGAGAAGAAAATAGATTTTAGGGCTGATTTATTAATTAAGAAAAATTGGTGTTTAAATTAATAAATAAGTTTAAATCAAGGTTCAATTTATAAATGATTAATTTTATAAATGATTTAAATATTTATTTAATTAATTAATAAATAGAGAATAATGCATGCATTAATTTTAAGTCCAACGGGCTTATAATTAAATGAGAAATTCACGAGCCTAAATCCCATGTTAATTTCGACCTAATGAATGATAGTATCTATTATTTTATTTATTTTTTAAAATTAAATAAATGACCTAATTGAGTCTATAAAAGGAATGCTAAGTGAGAGTTGAAATCAGACGATCTGACATATGATCAAAACATCTAGTTTTGATGCTCTAAGTTTTTAGACTCTCTCTATAGCATAAGTCTTTTTCTAAGCCTCAATATTCTTTTCTCTTATTCTTCTCTTTGTATCTATCTCATGTGTTGATAATTTCCCACTCTAGTCTAGGTGATCCTAGGAATACTTTGGAAGACTGTGATGAAATTAGAAGATCGGTTCAGTTTCTTGGTGATACTCTGCGACAGAAAGGATTCAATGGTTAGAGAAACTGAAGTAAGAACTAATACATTTCCCTGTGTATAATGTAAGTGTTCATATCATTATTTCTATTTAAATTTAATTATAGCAACATGTTCTAGGTTGTCTTATATTAATTTGTTTAATATAAGATTTATATGAAAAAAAAGATCATGTATATGTTTTCTCAACAACTGGCCTTAGAGCCTTTGGTAATCTTTATTTTCATGCATGAACAGGGTAAAAAATTAAATTATTTGATATGTTGAGTAATTGGATGAATTTCATATTTTTTATGAAGCATATTGATTTTTATGTGATTATTAGCAAATTTGGGTTATTTTGTTGTTTTTTCTATGCAATTAATTTTTATAAATGATTTATTTGGTGTAAAACATTGTAAAAATTATTTAGAAAACATTTTGGGTTGAAAAATTATACAATTTTTTTGAAAATTTTTGGTTGTTGTGCGCACCCACGCGCACACACTTGCATAAATTCTACAAAATCAATTGTGGTATTTTTGCAAATGAAATAAATTGTGGTATTTTTGCATAAATTTATAGTCTTGCTCATACAGCAATATGATTAGGCTCATCCAATTATAACATGTATGTTTGCTATATATGTGGTATTTTTGCAATTGGGCTTAAATGCATATAGCTGCTCAAATGTTTGCTTAATATATGGATTTCGTTGAATAAAACATTTATAAAAGGATAGGTTTTATTTGGGCCCATTAGAAATGTAAAGTTTAAATTCCTCTCTTGTGGGTGGTTCCACTTGTGAAGGCTCATTCGCTTTGCATGACTATAGTGAGCTTAATCAATTAATAACAATTAATAAAACGAAGATTTAAATTCCCGTCTTTTGGACCTTGTATGGAAGTATGGTGGCCTTAGTAGTGAGAGCGGCATACTGGACCCAACCCTCCTCCATACAAGCCCAATTGTTAAGGCTCATTTTCCTTAGTTGGACTTAATTGTATAGATTCATTATAATAGTTAAACCTAAATATTGATTAGCAATAAATTAATTCTAATTTAATTGAATTTGTTTCAAAGTGACACTTCAGAATTAATAGAAAATTATAAGAATTTGGTTTTAAGAATTTAATTTTACAATTTTTTGGAGAACCATAGTCATTAATTTTCAAAAATTAATTATAAAAATACTATTTTTTAATTAAATAATGAGCTTATTTTTCAATTATATTCGATCTCCACCGTTTGTTTAACAATGTCAATAACTTAATGGGGCATCGAGATGCTTTGATTCGCACCCCTAAGGAAGGTGTTCATTAGTTATTTTGACAAGGTTAGATTTCAAAAGATAGATAATTATAGGTCAAATTCTACTAAACTCACCCCTACGGTGACTACTAGGACTAAATCTATGATTATCAAAACTGTGGGTCTAGCTCATAAAATAAGAGATTTTGTTTTCTTATTTTGATCGAATAGTAGGTCGTTAATAATTGTGTCCATTATTAAATGAGATTACAACTCTATTTAACTAATCATATTTTTTTACTCTCGCGAACCGAGACAACGATATCATAGAATAGTTAAAAACCTAAAGAAATAGAGATGTGATTATTTTAGTATTTTTTCCATATCTTACATATTTATGGTATATGTTGTGTTATTTCTTGAAATTAAAGTGAATATAAGTTTTATTGAGAAAATGTGATTGATTTCTATATTATTGATAATATGTAGTATTATAATGGGTGTGTCTACTCCCATCCTTTCTCAACTTTCTATGAAAAAACTCACTGGAGAAAACTTCCTTAAGTGGAAGAAAAATATCAACATAGTGTTGATTGGTGACAACGCCAAGTTCGTCATGACTGAGGAATCCCCAGAAGTTCCAGCTGAAGGAGCTATTAAATCTGAAAAAGACAAATATGAGCGTTGACAGGCGGCCAATAACAAGGCATGGTACTATATGTTTACTAGTATGATCGAAACTCTCAAGACAAAGATGGAGAATGTCGAGATAGCCAACAAAATCATGGATCAACTCCAAGACATGTTCAGTGCAAAGTCTGTGCAGACTCGTTTTGAGGACACCAAGAAATATGCCAATGCTCGGATGGCACCGTCTCAACATGTTCGCAATCATCTAATGAAAATGACCAACTACTTTCAGGAAGCTGAACTGCACGAAACAATAATAGATGAGGAGACTCAAGTCGGCTTAATCCTCAACAATCTCTCTCCACCTTTCCTACCGTTCACCACCAACTATCTGATGAATAAAATCCACTATGGTCTGACGCAGCTCATGAACGAGCTTCAGACTTTTGAGTCTATCATGAGTGGACCAAGTGAGGGAGCAGAAAAGAAGACTACTGTTGCTGCAGCTAATCCAGCTAAGGTTGAAGCTAGCCTAGCTTCATCTTCAAAAGCTGGAAACAAGACGAAAGATGGACAAAACCCCAACCCTAGGTCTGCAAAGGCTGAAAAGACGAGTGCACAACCAAGTGCACAGACACCTAAGGGAAAGAAAAAGAAAAACAAGTAAGGTAAAGGTAAGGGTAAAGGCTTTCACTGCAATGAGAAGGGGCATTGGAAACAAGATTGCCCAAAGTTTCTAGTAGCGAAAAACAAAGGTAATGATTGTAGTTCATTTATCTTAGAATCATGTGTTTTAGAGAATGATAAATTCGTCTGGATTATTGATTCTTGATCTAGTAACCATGTTTGTAACTCCTTACAACTTCTTGAATTGTGGGAGGAAGTGGATGAAGGCGGATTAAAGCTTAGAGTTAGGAACGGAGCGTTTGTTATGGTCCAAGCTAGAGGAAGAGCTCACCAGATGTTCGGAAATAAAAATTTGATTTTGAAAGATGTATTTTTTGTCCCAGATTTTAGTAGAAATTTAATTTCAGTTTCCATGTTGCAATTAGAACGATTTGTTATAACTTTCACAAGTTCTAATATATCTATTTCATTCAATGGATCACAATTGTATATTGCATGTTTGGAAAACGGGCTTTATATTCTGCGAGCTAACGAACCCCTCGAGCATTGATTTGTTTAAAGTAGCTAAACCTAGGACCAATAAACATCAAAAGACCGATAATGATAACATGACATATTTATGGCACTTGATACTAGTTCACATTGGCTATGATAGAATACAAATACTTACAAAGGACTGGCCTTTGAGGCAACTCATCTTAGGTGAATTACCTCTCTGTGAATCTTGTCTAGAAGGCAAACTGACCAAGCATCCATTCTCTGCAAAGGGTGATGGGGCAAAGAACCAATTGGACTTGTTCATTCAGATGTTTGTGGACCTTTGAATGTACAAGCCAGGGGTGGTTTTGAGTATTTTGTCACTTTCATTGACAATAACTCTAGATACTCATGTCTTTACCTAATGCGTAGGAAATCAGAAACATTTTCAAAGTCTAAGGAATTCCTAGCTATGGCTCATAACCAATTAGGTAAAATGTTAAAGATCTTGCGATCTGATAGGGTGGAGAATATTTGGATATGCAGTTCCAAGATCATTTAACTGAACTTGGGATTTTATCACAACTTACTGCCCCGGGTACACCGCAACAAAAATAGTGTAGCGGAACACCGGAACAAAACTTTATTAGAAATGGTTAGATGCATGCTTAGTTACTAAACTCTGCCAACTTCATTCTGGGGACATGCAATTGAAACTGCAATGAAATTCTAAATGTTTTACAGTCCAAATCAATCCCCAAAACAACTTTAGAATGCTGGAATGGTCGTGAACCTAGTTTATGTCATTCTAGAATCTGGAGGTGTCCCGCCAACGTCTTGAGGAAAAAGGAAGGAAAGATAGAACCGCGAATCGAATTTTGCATGTTTGTTGGCTATCCTAAAGGCACTCGGGGTGGACTTTTCTATAGTCATTCATAAAAGAAAGTGTTTACTTCAACGAATGCTACTTTTATGAAAAATGACTATGTCCAAAAATTCAAACCGTGCAGCAAAGTAGTTTTAGAGGAGATGGATGGAGAATTTAATCCAACCAATGTTCCATCACCATCATTGTAAGTTGATGATGAAATTCCCACTTTTCATGTCCAACCAACACAAGTCGATTTAAATGAAGAAAGTACCACTGTTCCTGAGCAAACAGTCACAGAGCCTTGTCGTAGTGTGAGGGTTTCTAGGAGTCCGGTTCGCTATGGTTTGGATGGTGAAGCCAATATGGTTGTTGGTGACATTCGTGATGTTATTCTGTTGTCTTTCAAATGGGAAATGGCTCGAAGCCATGAAACAGGAAATGTAGTCCATATACTCAAATTTCGTTTGGAATCTTGTTGAAGCACCTAGTGACTTTAGGGCCATTGGGTGCAAGTGGATCTACAAGAAGAAACAAGGTGTTGATGGTAAGATCGAAACTTATAATGCTTGATTAATGGCAAAGGGTTATACACAGAGAGAAGGCGTGGACTATGAGGAAACTTTTAGTCCGGTAGCCATGCTCAAGTCCATCCACATCCTCCTATACATAGCAGCCGCTCTCGACTATGAGATCCTGAAAATGGACGTCAAGACATATTTTCTTAATGGGAAGCTTGACGAAGTCATTTATATGGATCAACCAGAAGGATTTAAAGTAGCAGGACAATAAGGAAAAGTTTGCAAGTTGAATAGGTCCATTTATGGACTTAAGCAAGCTTTCCAGATGAAGGATTTGGGTGAAATAAGTTATGTTCTAGGTATCCAGATCATTAGGGATAGAAAGAAAAAACTCATAGCTCTATCTCAAGCAGCTTACATTGATAAAGTGCTTGAACAATTTTCAATAACAAATTTCAAGAAATGACATCTACCGTCATGCCATGGAATTCATCTTTAAAAGAAGCAGTCTCCCCAGACTCCTGAAGAGGAAGATTCAATGAGAAAAGTTCTTTATGCATATGCAGTTCGAAGTCTGATGTAAGTTATGTTGTGTACTAGACCAAATATTTGCTATGCAGTGGGAGTAGTGAGTAGGTATCAGTCAAACCCACGACCCGAACATTGGATAGTAGTTAAGCATATTCTAATGTATTTAAGGCAGACTAGGGATTATATGTTAGTATACAAGGGTGGTGTTTTGAGCCCTGTTGGCTACACTGATTCCAATTTTTAGACTGATGTCAATGATAGGAAGTTTACTTCTGGAATGGTGTTTACTCTTGGGGGTGGAACAGTGATATGAAGAAGCATAAAGCAGTCTGCGATCTCGGATTCCACCATGGAGTGGCCCCTTTATACATGGTGGTCCCTCAGGACAAAATAGTACGTGAGTACACTGTTAGGGTAGTAGCACAAGTGGTAGTGGTGTTGGAAGAGTGGTGGTCTACTCTAGTATGTGTCAGGGGTCTGCAAAAGTACTCCTGCCTTTGTATCATATTATGCCTCCACTACTTGTCAGGTATGGACCTAATGAGCGTGCTGAGGGAGTCCTTACCATGTACCATTCTTGTACTGCCACTACCTATCTGGTGGGGACACCGTGTCCGTACTCTGACTCCTCTAGGTTTGTAGGTACATTTCATACTTGTGTGTGTACCCTGCACCTAGTGGATGTTTTCAATTTCTGAAGGTGTGCATGTTGATCTAGCCCTTTTATGTCTATCTAAGCATTAGATTGCTTATTGACGGGAAAGGATACATATGTGAGGTAAACTTTGCTAGTTGGATTAAAGGGGTAAGGTGTGAGAGGTCATGCGGGGTGCCCAAGCGCGAGGCCAACCTACGGGCGAGCATGGGTCCGAAGCTGTCTCAGAAGGTCTTAGACACGAGGCTATGGTGAGGCCATCTCTTGTGAGGCCCCTAAGGGCGTGGCTGGTGCGCAAGATGTCTTGGGGTGTCTTGAGGGCCGTGAGATACCCATCTCCTAGTGGTGTTGCGAGGCTAGGCGTGCGGGTTCATGGTTGTGTCACGAGGCCAGGCACAGTCCCAGGCATGCGCAGGTGCGAGGCCCTGATGTGCGAGTGCCCCTGGTGGGGTCGCGAGGCGTGTGCAGTCCCGGGCATGCGCGGGTGCGAGGCCCTGATGCACGGGTGCCCCTGGTGGTGTTGCGAGGCGTGTGCGGTCCCTGGCATACACGGGTGCGAGGTCATGGGAGTCGCGGGACCATGGTGGTGCGAGGCCATGGGAACTGCGAGACCATGGTGGTGCGAGGCAATGGGAGTCATGAGACCATGGTGGTGTGAAGCACCTTGCGGGCCGCGGTACCATGGTGGTGCGAGGCCATGGGAGCGGCGAGAAAATGGTGGTGCGAGACACCTTGGGGGCTGAAGGACCATGGAGGTTCGAGGCCATGGGAGCCACAAGAC
Organism: Humulus lupulus; assembly: GCF_963169125.1. Classification (NCBI taxonomy): domain Eukaryota; kingdom Viridiplantae; phylum Streptophyta; class Magnoliopsida; order Rosales; family Cannabaceae; genus Humulus; species Humulus lupulus. Next base: position 209,051,501 of record NC_084794.1, on the reverse strand, counting down.
CATGGTGGTGCGAGGCACCTTTGGGACCGCGGGGCCATGGTGGTGCGAGGCCATGGGAGCCGCGAGACCATGGTGGTGCGAGGCACCTTGGGGGCCACAGAACCATGGTGGTGCTAGGCCATGGGAGCTGTGAGTCCATGGTGGTACGAGGCCATGGGAACCACGAGACCATGGTGGTGTGAGGCACCTTGGGGTCTGTGAGATGATGGTGGCGCGAGACCCTTCCAGGCGCAAGGCTCCCCAGGCGGGAGACGCCTCCTGGCCGAGGCATCAACGTGCGTGAAACCCTCCTGGCAGTGCACGAGGCCCTGATGCGTGGGTGCCCCTGGTGGTGTCGTGAGGCGTGTACGGTCCCTGGCATGTGCGGGTAAGAGGTCATGGGAGTCGCAGGACCATGGTGGTGCGAGGCCATGGGAACCGCGAGACTATGGTGGTGCGAGGCCATGGGAGTCACGAGACCATGGTGGTGCGAGGCCATGGGAGTCACGAGACCATGGTGGTGTGAGGCACCTTGGGGGCCAATGGACCATGTGTGTGCGAGGCCATGGGAGTCACGAGACCATGGTGGTTCAAGGCACATTGGGGGCCGCGGGACCATGGTGGTGCGAGGCCATGGGAGTCGCGAGACCATGGTGGTGCGAGGCCATGGGAGTAACAAGACCATGGTGGTGCGAGGCACCTTGGGGGTCGCGGGACCATGGTGGTGCGAAGCCATTGGAGCCGTGGGACCATGGTGGTGTGAGGCACCTTGGGGGCTGCGGGTGTAATTCCCTGGTTACCCAAGAACAGTTACTGTGATCAGTGAACCAGAAATTTGACCCGCTACCCGAGTCCTTTGGTTAAAAACGTGCATCTAAGTGTTATTAACATGCTAAGGTGGAAACCAATAAAAAGGTAAGGATTTATTTTATTAAATACATAAAACTGTTCATGGGCCCATAAAAACATTTACAAGTTATTTACATCTCAAAATGGTCATTATTGTTCCAAATTTACAAACCCACCGACCTAAGCGGAAAAAATAGGGTAAACCCCCTAGTTCCTCTGAGAATGCCTTGGCCGTGGTGGTCAAGCGGCCGCATATGTACACATCACCACCTAAGCTCTCCACTCAAGGCTGGGTGAGCTTTTCTTTCCCTTTACCTGCACCACATAGCACCCATGAGCAAAGGCCCAGCAAGAAAACACACTACAACATGATATAATATCAACAATGATCATAATAATCATTCAGGATTATCAGTCCAAAACAGATAAGTGACAGTCACAAAAGTCACCCGGATGGGGACAGCTCCCTTTATCCATGTGACGATAGGGTCACCGGGGCTTAATAGATAAGTGAACCTTTCACTAGCTTAACCAAGATAGGTGCATGATGACTAGTCACCAACATAACCTTCCTCATGACTCTAGAGTCATAACTATGGAACTCTGTTCCCTAGCCATGTGACAAGCAGCCACCTAGGCCTTAGGTCCTGGCTCTGAGTAACTAGTCTTAGACTAGTCAAGCGCTAATAAGATTAATCGACCTTAGGGTCAGTCCAGCATTAATGCCTTAGATTCATTCAACGTTGATATCGATTAGATTTAATCTTCATTCGGCCCTGCGTTCAGGACGCTTATGCCGTTTCTGACTCTTAGGTTAGTGTCCCTGACTAGTCAGTGTCATATACAAGTAAACAATATTCACTAGCATTTAATATGCAATCAATGTCCACATTTATCAACCAAAATGCCTCAACAACAATCATGCATGTCACATACACAGGGTGCAGTTTTCTTACCTCAGGTTCGAGCGAGAAATATAATAAGAACGACTCCTGAGAACGATCAACCTTTTAGTTCCTTAGTGGTTACCTAATCACAACAAATTATAACCTTCATTAATGAAAATCAACATGGAAAGGGTCTTAACCTAAGCACCACTCTCAAGACCTCGAAACATGCCCACACGGTGAGTAGATTCGATCTCGTGCCTTAAGGATTGAAACCCCAAGCCAAAAACCCTTAAAAACACTCAAAACGAGACTTTGAAGGAACAGAGCAGCGCTACAGCGCTGCTCCCTAGCACCCCAGCGCAATTCTCAGAACCCCAAAAACACCCAAATGCCTCCTGTGTAGCATTGTAGCGCCCTAGGGTGGGCGCTATAGCGCTACCTCAAGACCAAGTACCCCCTGAAACCTCCTTCTTCAACTCCTTCGATTCTAACTTTATTCTAGTGCTTCCAAATCCCATTTTTGATGCCAAATGAACCCAAAAACCATCCAAACATACCCCAAACATCATAACCATAAGAACCCTAGGCAAAACTCCCAGCAAGACCAAGTATTCAACCAAGAAATCATTCAAGAAAACCAGAACCAAAACAGGGCAAACCAGAGAATTCAATGGCTAGAAACTTACCCAAAGCTCAGCTTATGATGCTCCTCAATGGAGGAACACTCTCCCAAACTTCCAAGGCTTACTTCCCAAGCTTGAATCCTAAAGAATGGTTAAAAAAATCATGAAGAAAATGAAGGAAAGGATGGTACGGGAAGGCTCTTGGAGAAGTTCTGTTTTTTCTACCTCTTTCACAGCTCAAAAATGGTTTATATCTATCCTAGGGGTGAAAAGACCAAAATACCCCTAGGTCAAATAAGGTTTTCCAAAGGCTCCCAAGGACAAAATTGGTATTCCCCACCTATCTTGTTAATCATAATTAATGCTCTCCAATTCCCGCTATTCTCAATAATCTCAAACACCAATAATTCACATCTCGTTACTCTTTAATTCCCGGTAACGCTCTAATCATTAAAATCACCTCGAGACTCATCCCGAGCCCCGAAATTAAACCTATTATGACTAGACCGCTAATCAATAATTCATGATCGTCTCATGCCGAATAGCTCGAACAAACCCACATTATAATGTGGTCTCAACAGTTTATCACCGACATACATACAAATATACAATTATACCCTCAACGAGCCAAATTACCATCACACCTCTGTTATTAAAATGTGGACCCACATGCATGCATTTAACATCATATTATAATATAATTCAGATATACATGGAGATTATCAACTAATGGCATAATTAAGCAAGTATGGCCCTCCCGGCCTACTAATCCCACCATTAAACCACATCCGAGAATTCGGGGCATTACAACTATCCCCTCACAGAAATTTCGTCCTCAAAATTTACCTGAACAGCTCGGGATACTGACTCTGCATATCTGACTTCAGCTCCCAGGTCGCTTCCTCGACCTTGCTGTTCCTCCACAATACCTTAACCAAACGTATTGTCTTATTCCTGAGGACCTTGTCCTTTCTGTCAAGTATCTGAACGGGTTGCTCCTCAAAGGAGAGATCTGGCTCAAGCTCCAGATCTTCATAACTCAAAATATGATTCACATCAGATACATACCTCCAAAGAGCTGAGACATGAAATACATTATGCACGGCTCACAACGCCGGAGGCAAGGCCAATCTATAAGCCACTTTACCAACCCTCTCTAGGATCTCAAATGGACCTACAAACCTGGGCTCAGCTTGCCTTTCTTCCCAAACCTTCTCACTCCTTTCCATGGCGAGACTTTAAGGAAGACATAGTCTCCCACTTGGAACTCCACATTCCTGCGCTTGGGATCTGCATAGCTCCTCTGTCTACTCTGAGAAGTAAGCATCCGAGCTCTAATCTTCTCAATAGCCTCGCTAGTCCTCTAAACTGCCTTAGGACCTAAGTATCTCCTTTCACCTGTCTCATCCCAATGAATGGGAGATCTACACTTCCTACCATACAGCATCTCATAAGGTGCAACTCCAATGGTAGAATGATAACTGTTGTTGTAGGAGAACTCTATCAAAGGCAGATACTTACTCCAAGATCCACCGAAGTCCAGCACACATGCCCGTAGCATGTCTTCCAAAATCTGGATCGTCCTCTCAGATTGCCCATCTGTCTGAGGATGATAAGCAGTACTGAACTTCAGTTGTGTCCCCATGACCTTCTGCAAACTTCCCCAGAACTTGGAAGTAAAAGTAGGGTCCCGATCTGACACGATCAACCTAGGTGCTCCATGGAGGTGCACGATCTCTCTCACATAGAGATCTGCATATTGATCAACTGTATAGGTAGTCCTCACTGGCAGAAAGTGAGTTGATTTGGTGTAGCGATCTACTATCACCCAAATAGAATCATGTTGACCAACAGTCCTGGGTAAGCCCTCCACGAAATCCATCGTGATGTCTTCCCACTTCCACTCTGGGATATCCAGAGGCTGCAATAACCCTGCTGGCCTCTGATGCTCAGCCTTGACCTGTTGACATGTCAAGCACTTAGCCACATACTCTACTACATCTCTCTTCATTCCTAGCCACCAATACAACGATCTCACATCTTGATACATCTCCGTGGTGCCTGGATGCAAAGAGTAAGGTGTAGTATGAGATTCATCTAGAATCTCTCGCCACAAAGCGGTGTCTAGCGGAACACATATCCGCCCCTTGTACCTCAACAAGCCTAACTCAGACACTGTATAATCTCTGGATGCTCCAGCCAAAACATCCTCTCTGATCTTGATCAGCTGTGGATCACTCAGCTGACCCTCCTTAATCCTCTCTAACAGCGTAGACTGTAGCGTAATATTAGCCAACTGCCCCAGCAGCAACTCTATACCAGCTCTAGTCATATCATCAGCTAACTCCCTGGCTATAAGCCTCATACCATGAATCTGTCCTGGACCCTTCCGGCTTAAAGCATCAGCTACCACGTTGGCCTTTCCTGGATGATACAAAATCTCACAATCATAATCTTTTACTAACTCTAGCCAATGCCTTTGCCTCATATTCAAATCTTTCTGGGTGAAGAAGTATTTCAGGTTCTTGTGGTCTGTATAGATCTCACACTTTTCTCCATAAAGATAATGCCTCCATATCTTCAAAGCAAAAACCACATCTGCTAACTCTATATCATGAGTGGGATATCTCTTTTCATACTCCTTCAACTGACGAGAAGCATAAGAAATTACCTTCTCTGACTGCATTAGAACACAGCCCAAACCTTGATGAGAAGCATCACAGTAAATCACAAACTTCTCCTGATCTGTTGGAAGACTCAGAATTGGAGCTGTAATCAATCTCTGCTTCAGTTCCTGGAAGTTGTTCTCACATTTATCTGGCCACACAAATTTCTGACTCTTGCGTGTCAGCTCAGTCAATGCACTAGCAATCTTTGAGAACCCTTCCACGAAACGTCTATAATAACCTGCCAATCCAAGGAGACTTCTATTCTCAGAAGCATTCTTTGGCCTTGGCCAATCTCTGACCGCTTCAATCTTCATTAGATCTACTTTAATCCCCTCCTTACTGACAATATGCCCAAGAAAGGATACCTGAGACAATCAGAACTCACACTTCTTGAACTTTGCAAATAGTCTGTGTTCCCTCAGTCTCTGTAGAACCAACCTTAGATGCTGCTCATGCTCTGACTCAGTCTGACAATACAGCAGAATATCATCGATGAAGACGATCACAAACTGGTCCAAATAATCCTTGAAGACTTGGTTCATCAGATCCATAAAAGTAGCAGGGGCATTAGTCAATCCAAATGACATAACTAAGAACTAATAATGCTCATACCTGGTACAAAAAGCAGTCTTCGGTATTTCTCCCTCCTTGACCCTTAACTGATGATAACCAGAACGAAGGTCAATCTTTGAGAATACATTCTTACTTTGCAACTGATCAAACGGATCATCTATCCTTGGCAAAGGATACTTGTTCTTAATCGTTAGCTTATTCAGTTCTCTGTAATCAATACACATTCTCAGAGAACCATCCTTTTTCTTTACAAACAGAACTGGTGCACCCCAAGGTGATAAACTAGGTCTGATAAAACCCAAATCTAACAGTTCTTGCAACTGTACTTTTAATTCTTTTAACTCAGCTGGGGCCATTCTGTAAGGGGCTCTAGACACTGGCTCCGTCCCTGGTGCCATTTCTACCACGAACTCAATTTCTCTGTGCGGTGGCAACCTTGGCAAATCTTCTGGAAATACATCCAGGAATTCACAAAAAGTCTGGTCTCTTTTGATCTCACTGGCACGACCTGAGTGGTATCAACCACACTGGCTAAGAACCCAACCCTAGCCCTCAATGCATAATTCATAGGTATGCGAGGTCCATGCACAGCACCAACAAACACAAAAGGATCCTCACCTTCAAGCTCAAAGGTGACCATCTTCCTTCTGCAATCAATGGTTGCCCCATACTTTGCTAACCAGTCCATACCCAATATCATGTCAAAGTCAGTCATAACCAACTCTATCAAATCCACTGACAACTCTCTACCCTCCACTGTCACTGGCAAAGATCTGACCCATCTCCTGGATACCACTAACTCACCCGTGGGTAACAAAGTTCCAAACCCCATAGCATAAAAATCACAGGGTCTACACAATCTATCAATAATACTACCAGCAACAAAAGAGTGTGTAGCACCAAAATCAATCAATAAATTATAAGGGGTTCCAGTACTAAGAAGCTGACCTGTAACAACTGAGGGAGAAGCCTCAGCTTCTGCTTAAGTCAATGCGAACAATCGAGTTGGGGCCGAGCTGTCCGCTTTCCTGGGTTCTTCTTTTCTTGCCTTAGGGCAATCCTTTTTAAGATGGCCCACTGCTCCACATGAGAAGCAGGCCCTTTCCCTACACTCTCCCAAATGATGCCTCTTGCATCTAGGGCACTCAGGATAAGACTTCCATGCTTCACTACCACCTGGACGACCCATAGAAATACCACGGGCCGCCTATCAGGACCTGGAACTGGGAAGGTGTCAGGAACCTTCCTCTTCTGCTCACTGGGGCCTACACCCCTACCAGAACCCACAAATGGAGGACCTGTCCTCCTGAAATCCTTCTTGGCTGCACTGTCACGCCAAATCCTGTTCTCTGCACTCTCAGCTGTGAGTGCCTTCTCAACCACCTATGCATAGGTAGTAACCCCAGCCACAGTGGTGATACGTACAACACGAGCTAATCTGGGCTGAAGCCCCTGCAAAAACTTCTCTCTTCTGGTCCCATCAATGGGCACCAGCTCCATGGCAAACTTTGCCAAACGATCAAATTTCAAGGCATACTCAGTGACTGACAAATTTCCCTGAAATAGCCTAATGAATTCCTCAGCTTTAGCCGCCCTGATAGCATCATTATAGTATTTCTCATTAAACAGAGTTTGAAACTCTTCCCAGCTCAGGGCATTAACATTCTTGGTCTGGGTAATCACTTCCCACCAAATCCGGGCATCCTCCCGAAACATATAAGTGGCACAGGCCACCCTCTCATTACAGGATACCCTCATGAAATCAAGGATAGTGGTAATCATACTCATCCATTATTTTGCCTTGGCAGGATCTGCACTGCCCTCAAATACCGGAGGTTTCTACTTCTTGAACCTTTCATAGAGAGGCTCCCATTTATTTCCAACCTCGGGCAGCTGCTCAGCTGCTGGCACCGACACAGGAGGTGCCTCTGGTACACTATCCACTGCAGGCACTTGCTGCTGTCTCAGGAGACGAAGCTCCTCTCCCTGTCTTAACACTGTTGCCTGCAGATCACTGACTATCTGCTGCCAGTTTACAGGAGCTGGCTGTGGAATCTGTGACTGGTCATTTTCCTGACCCTGGCTATTATTATTCTGGCCCTGATCACTCAGGCCAGCTGAAGTATATGTCTGCCCTGGATTCATTCTTATCTGACACCTTGCTAAAATAATGATTAATACGACCAATCATGTAGTAATAACTAAACCTCTTGTCGCCTTACGGTCCAAGAACAAGCAGACAGTTATCACATTCCACAGTCAAACAATTATACAGGCAGATACATGTTTATAGCATTTAGCACTCAGCATGTATCACATAGTAATTCACAATCAACCATACAAATAAGTATGTTCCAGCAATCTCAGTAATAATTAGCACACATTTGCTGAGGATATAATATTTCAGGGCACAGGTTTAACATGGTGTCTCGTGCATACAGGTAAAGCATATATACTATATTTAAGATGTTATACATATAACTACATAAATAGTTACCAAACCATGAGTCGAGCTTCACTTCAGTGATGTGTGTACATGCCCAGCCAGTCTACAGGAACCCTAACCTTGGCACGCTCTGATACCATGTTATAATTCCCTGGTTACCCCAGAACAGTTACGGTGCTCGGTGAACTAGAAATTTGACCCGCTACCCGAGTCCTTCGGTTAAAAACGTGCATCTAAGTGTTATTAACAGGCTAAGGTGGAAACCCAATAAAAAGGTAAGGATTTATTTTATTAAATACATAAAACTGTTCATGGACCCATAAAAACATTTACAAGTTATTTACATCTCAAAATGGTCATTACTGTTCCAAATTTACAAACCCGCCGACCTAAGCGGCAAACATAGGGTAAACCCCCTAGTTCCTCTGAGAACGCCTTGGACGTGGTGGTCAAGTGGCCGCATATGTACACATCACCACCTAAGCTCTCCTCTCAAGGCTGGGTGAGCTTTTCTTTCCCTTTACCTGCACCACATAGCATCCATGAGCCAAGGCCCAGGAAGAAAACACAATACAGCATGATATAATATCAACAATGATCATAATAATCATTCAGGATTATCAGTCCAAAACAGATAAGTGACAGTCACAAAAGTCATCCGGATGGGAACAACTCCCTTTAGCCATGTGACGATAGGGTCACTGAGGCTTAAAAAATAAGTGAACCTTTCACTAGCTTAAACAGGATAGGTGCATGATGACTAGTCACCAACATAACCTTCCTCATGACTCTAGAGTCATAACTATGGAACTCTGTTCCCTAGCCATGTGACAAGCAGCCACCTAGGCCTTAGGTCCTGGCTCTGAGTAACTAGTCTTAGACTAGTCAAGCGCTTATAAGATTAATCGACCTTAGGGTCAGTCCAGCATTAATGCCTTAGATTCATTCAACATTGATATCGATTAGATTTAATCTTCATTCGGCCCTGCGTTCAGGATGCTTATGCCGTTTCTGACTCCTGAGAACAATCAACCTTTTAGTTCCTTAGCGGTTACCTAATCACAACCAATTATAACCTCCATTAATGAAAATCAACAAGGAAAGGGTCTTAACCTAAGCACCACTCTCGGGACCTCGAAACATGCCCACACGGTGAGTAGATTCGATCCCGGGCCTTAAGGATTGAAACCCCAAGCCAAAAACCCTTAAAAACACTCAAAACGGGACTTTGAAGGAACAGAGAAGTGCTACAGCGCTGCTCCTTAGCGCCCCAGCGCTATTCTCAGAACCCCAAAAATGCCCAAATGCCTCTTGTGTAGCGCTGTAGCGCCCTAGGGTGGACGATACGCCGCTACCTCTAGACCAGGTACCCCTTGAAACCTCCTTCTTCAACTCCTTCGATTCTAAATTTATTATAGTGCTTCCAAATCCCATTTTTGGTGTCAAATGAACCCAAAAACCATCATAACATACCCCAAACATCACAACCATAAGAACCCTAGCCAAAACTCCCAACAAGACCAAGTATTCAACCTAGAAATCATTCAAGAAAACGAGAACCAAAACAGGGCAAACTAGAGAATTCAATGGCTAGAAACTTACCCAAAGCTCAGCTTATGATGCTCTTCATTGGAGGAACACTCCCCCAAACTTCCAAGGCTTACTTCCCAAGCTTGAATCCTTAAGAATGGTTCAAAAATCACAAAGAAAATGAAGGAAAGGATGGCACGTGAAGGCTCTTGAAGAAGCTCTATTTTTTCTACCTCTTTCACAGCTCAAAAATGGTTTATATCTATCCTAGGGGTGAAAAGACCAAAATACCCCTAGGTCAAATAAGGTTTTCCAAAGTCTCCCGAAGGCAAAATTGGTATTCCTCACCTATCTCGTTAATCATAATTAACGCTCTCCAATTCCCTCTATTCTCAATAATCTCAAACACCAATAATTCACATCCCGTTACCCTTTAATTCCCGGTAACGCTCTAATCATTAAAATCACCTCGAGACTCGTCCCGAGCCCCGAAATTAAACCTGTTATGACTAGACCGCTAATCAATAATTCAAGATCGTCTCATGCCGAATAGATCGAACAAACCCACATTATAATGTGGTCTCAACAGTTTATCACCGACATACATATAAATATACAATTATACCCTCAACGGGCCAAATTACCATCACACCCTTGTAATTAAAATGTGGACCCACATGCATGCATTTAACATCATATTATAATATAATTCACATATACATGCATATTATCAACTAATGGAATAATTAAGCAAGTATGGCCCTCCCGACCTACTAATTCCGCCATTAAGCCACATTGTAGAATTCAGGGCATTACAGCAGGACCATGGTGGTGCGAGGCCATGGGAGCCGCGAGACCATGGTGATACGAGGCACCTTGGGGTCCATGAGATGATGGTGGCGCGAGACCCTTCCAGGAGCGAGGTTCCCTAGGCGTGAGGCGCCTCCTGGCCGAGGCATCAGCGCGGGGGAGGCTCTCTTGCCAGTGCTCGGGGCCCTGATGTGCAGGTGCCCTGGTGGTGTCGCGAGGCATGTGCGGGTGCGAGGCCCTGATGCGCGGCTGCCCTTGGTGATGTCGCGAGGCATGTCCGGTCCCTGGCATGCTGGGGTGAGGCCCTGATGCGTTGGTGCCCTTGGTGTTTTCGCGAGGCGTGCGCGATCCTTGGCATGCCCTGGTCCGAGGTCATGGGAGTCGCGGGACCATGGTGGTGCGAGGACATGGGAGCTGCGAGACCATGGTGGTGCAAGGTCATGGGAGCCGCGAGACCATGGTGGTGCAAGGCACCTTGGGGGCCTCGGGACCATGGTGGTGCGAGGCACCTTGGGGGCCATGGGACCATGGTTGTGCAAGGCCATGGGTGCCGCGAGACCATGGTGGTGCAAGGCCATGGCATCCGCAAGACCATGGTGGTGCGAGGCACCTTGGGGGCCGTGGGATGGTGGTGGCGCGAGGCCCTTCCAAGCGCAAGGCACCCTAGGCATGAGGCGCCTCCTGGCCGAGGCATCAGCGCGCGCGAGGCCCTCCTGGTAGCGCGCGTGGCCTTCCTGGCTGAGACATCATCAGGCGGGGCTCCTTGGCTGAATATGAGGCGGGATGGTCCCATTGGGCACGCAGGTCTCGCGGAGGTGCAACATGGTGGCACTTGGGTGTAAGGTGACTTAGTCTCCAGAAAGGCAAAGTCTTATGAGGCTTTGAGAGTTTTGGCCAGAACGTGGTCTCGTGAGACGTATTGGTACGAACCCGATAACATGACTAAGTGACCCTTAGCCATGTGTTCCATGTAGGGACTAGAGATTTTTTTCTTGGTGGATTTTCGGCATCCACACTTGCCCCCCAGTCTATAGGGAGGCCTTTAGGCGTTCTTGTAGACTCTTCTCTTTCTTTTTATTTTTATTATTTTTTTTTTTATTTATCATGCTCGAGGTCCTTTGGAGCCCACGTGAAAGGGGGTTCGATAGGTCTCTCTTTGGTGCACCTTGATTGTATCTATAAGAATATGTTGACCACTTGGGTTCAAGTCATCCTTTTATATACTTTTGCGCGCGCTTATTATCTCTTGCGAGAAGCGTCCTTCTCATCATTAGGCATAGTACTATTTTTGCAAGCGTCTTCTTTGAGACCCTTTTCGGAAGTGTCTACTTTGAGACCCTTTTTGCAAGCATCTACTTTGAGATCCTTTTTGCAAACGTCTACTTTGAGACCCTTTTTGCAAGCGTCTACTTTGAGACCCTTTTTTTGAAAGCGTCTACTTTGAGACCCTTTTTTCAAGCGTCTACTTTGAGACCATTTTTGCAAGCGTCTACTTTAAGACCCTTTTTTTCTGCAAGCGTCTACTTTGAGACCTTTTTTGCATGAACCTACTTTGAGACCTTTTTTTCTTATGGTGATCTCCCCTCGGTCGGGACCTTTATGGCTAGATGGTCCTTGTCCAATTTTAAACTTGGTCAGTGACCCCTCTAGCACGACGTTCTCTTCATTATGGAATCTTTAGACGTACTGGTAGTAGGGCGACTGGAGGAAGGTTTGCTTCCCTCAACATGCGAGTTCTTATGCCCCTCTTCCACACGTATGTGCTTTTGTGCTCTTTCATAGAAATGATCTAAATTTGAAACTTCTCTTTTGAGCATGTTACCCCATAATTTGCTTCTTAGACGAACTCCAGCCGTAATAGCCATCTTGAGCTCCGCTTTGGTTAAACTTCCCACCTTTGTTGCTTCCATATTAAACCTATGGATGTAATTCTTCAGACTTTCATTTTCTCCTTGCTTTACGTAAGCAAGGCTGGTAATTGGCATAACGTAATCACAGACCGCCTGGTGCTGCTGAAGAAATTCGCCAGAGAATTGTTGCCATGATTTGATTGTTCCTGGCCTTAACCTCTTGAACCACTTGTACGCAACACCTTTAAGTGTAACAACAAAGAAATGGAATTTTGCTCTGCTGTTGACCCCTCTTAACCTCATCAAGTTATTGAAGTAGTCTAAGTGATACTTTGGGCCGTAGTACCCTCGTATGGAGTCATGCGAGGCTCTCTGAGGTTAGCGGGGATTTTCTCAGCGTGGATCTCCCTTGTGAAGGGCTAATCATGGTCAAATTCTTCATCTTCTCTGTGCCCCAGGTACGGTGATAATCTTGCTTAAGGGTGCTGCAATTTGATGTCTAGTTTCCTTCTTTTTTTGCTTAAGGAGTCTTGCGGGTTCTCAAACTGATCCCTTGCCTTGGTTGTGCTCCTTAGGGGAGCCATGGGGGGTGCGTTTCTTACTTCTGAACTCTTCCTATAGAGCTTTTCTTTTAGGCCAGGGGGCGCCTCTTTTGAGGTGACTTCTGCTTCGTTCTTACAACCATCGTCTCCCCTCGGCCTTTGCTCCTGGGGACATTTCGTCAGTCTAGGTCCCTCATGGTACTTTGTCTGGGGATTTTTACTGGTGGAAAGTCGGTTTTTCCCATCGTCTACGGGGACAGTGTTTTCCCCTTTTTCACACTCCTTCTCTTTTCGCTTAGGAAGGGGTATGCTCGACTTTCCTTGCAGTAGGTTGTTTAAGACCTCCTGCATGTTCTCTATCATGGTTTCTAGCCTTCAAGTCTTTTTATGTAACTCGTGAATCTCATCCTTGTAGAAGTGAGTCCTTAAGCTGGAACTTACTGAGTGTACCCTAGGACCCTTGCTTGGCCCGTGCGTCGATGGACCTGGGTCTTGGTGGCCTGAGCGTGGTGCCACCAGGGGCCGGTGAATAAGATGCACTGGCGGCTTTGAATGACCTCCGTCGGGCTAGATAGGCGGGGATGATGCTTCCTTCTCCTCCCTTGGGGGAAGAGGTTCCTCTGGCCTACCTCCATGCTTAGGCGGAAGGGGGTCTTTCTTGGAAGCCCTCTGCTCTACTCCGTCCCGGCGAACCTCAGCATCTTGTAGTTGTCGTAGGCATTTTGAATGGCTTAGCATCTTTCTTTGCTGGAAGTAATGAAAGAACGTTGGCTTGATACTTGTTCTTCCCACAGATGGTGCCAAACTGTTGATGGTGAAATCTCGTCAACGAAATTAGATTGGAAAACTCAAAGTAAGTATGAAGATATTTAGATAAGAACTTAGAATGAACTTGTGGAAGGATAAACACATATCAACAATGGAGTGAGCCTTTGTATATTGCTTAATAGCTTGAGTGTACAATGAATTTTCCAACCCCTTATTATGAGGGGTGAAGGTCTCTTTATAGCTGGGCTCTAATGGCCCCTTTATACATGGTGGCCCCTCAAGACAAAATAGTACGTGAGTACACTGTTAGGGTAGTAGCACAGGTGGTAGTGCTTTTGGAAGAGTGGTGGTCTGCTCTAGTACGTGTCAGGGGTCTGCAAAAGTACTCTAGCCTTGGTATCATATTATGCCTCCACTACTTGTCGGGTACGGACCTCACAAGCGTACTGAGGGAGTCCTTACCATGTACCATTCTTGTATTGCCACTACCTGTCTGGCGGGGACACCATGTCCATACTCTGATTCGTCTAGGTTTGAAGGTACATTTCATACTCGTGCTTGTACCCTACACCTAGAGGATGTTTTCACCTTCTGAAGGTGTGCATGTTGATCTAGCCCCTTTATGTCTATCTAAGCATTAAATTGCTGATTGATGGGAAAGGATACATATGGGAGGTAAACTTTGCTGGTTTGATTAAAGGGGTAAGGTGTGAGAGGTCCCCCAGGGTGCCCAAGCACGAGGCCAACCCTCGGGCGAGCATGGGTGTGAAGCCGTCTCCTAGGGTCTTAGGCACGAGGCTATGGTGAGGCCATCTCTCGCGAGGCCCCTAAGGGTGTGGCTGGTGCGTGAGACTTCTTGGAGCGTCTTGAGGGCCGTGAGACATCTGTCTCCTAGTGGTGTTGGAAGGTTAGGTGTGCGGGTTCATGGTGGTGTGGCGAGGCCAGGAGCGGTCCCTGGCGTGTGCGGGTGCCTTTGGTGGTGTCGCGAGGTGTGTGTGGTCCCTGGCATGCACGGGTGCGAGGCCTTGATGCGCTGGTGCCCCTGGTAGTGTCACGAGGCGTGTGCGGTCTCTGGCATGCGCGAGTTCAAGGTCATGGGATCTGCGGGACCATGGTGTTGTGAGGCCATGGGAGCCGCGAGACCATGGTGGTGCGAGGCCATGGGAGCTACGAGACTATGGTGGTGCGAGGCCATGGGAGCTGCGAGACCATGGTGGTGCGAGGCACCTTGGCGGCCACGGGACCATGGTTGTGTGAGGCCATGGGAGCCACGAGACCATGATGGTACGAGGCACCTTGGGGGCCACAGGACCACGGTGGTGCGAGGCCATGGGAGCCGAGAGACCATGGTGGTGCGAGTCGATGGGAGCCACTAGACCATGGTTGTTCGAGGCACCTTGGGGGCCGCGGGATCATGGTGGTGCGAGGCCGTGGGAGCCGCGAGACCATGGTGATGAAAGGCACCTTGGGGGCCGTGGGACCATGGTGGTGCAAGGCCATGGGAGCTGCGAGAGCATGGTGGTGCGAAGCATCTTAGGGGCCGTGAGATGATGGTGGCGCGAGACCCTTCTAGGAGCGAGGCTCCCTAGGCATGAGGCGCCTCCTGGCCGAGGCATCAGCGCGCACGAGGCCCTCCTGGCAGCGAGCGAGGCCCTGATGCGCGGGTGCCCCTGGTGGCGTCGCGAGGCATGTGCGGTCCTTGGCATGCACGGGTACGAGGTCATGGGAGTCATGGGACCATGGTGGTGCGAGGCTGTAATGCCCCAACTCCAGGGACCGTTACGGTGTGCATTGTAAATACTGCTAAACTCGCTAATCGAGTCATTTGGCCATAAATGTTTAACTAAGTATGATTAGCAGTTTAGGGGTTAAAAATTTTGGTTAAGATATAACGTTTCATTAGAACGTTTACTGAATACATTGGGATCCCAAAAATATAGTTTAAAGGTCTATTACAAGAAAATATTTACAACCAGCCGATCTAAGCGGCAAAATAGGGCTTAACCCTAGTTCCTCTCCTTCAAACCTCAGTCGTGGTGGTCGAGCAGATGCATAGGTACACATCGTCACCTAAGCTCTTCAACTCAAGGATGGTCCAGCTATCTCTTTCCTTTACCTGCACCACATAGCACCCGTGAGCCGAAGCCCCGAAAGAAAACTCAATATGCTCATGAACAATCATATCATGATATATAATCATATCTGGCATGCCTAGCAAACATAGCTCTATTCAAGCATGCGAATAAATTTAGATAATGCTGGGGAATCGAGGATAAGAAATCCTGCCCTCCTGATTGGATGACTATCAAGTCAATCCTAATCAGATGAGTGATTTAACACTTGAGGTTCTGGTAAACCATAATGAGTGACTGACAAGCAAGTCACCACGGGTCTCAGTACCCAAAGCCATGCAAATGATGATCAGAATGATCATACAGAGCTTATAGCCCTAAACAGATGAGTGAATATCATTATGAGGTTTTGTTAAACCATAATGAGTGACTGACAAGCAAGTCACTATGGGGCTCAGTGCCCTTAGCCATGTAACGAAACCGTTACCTGGGCTTTCCTGCAATGGCTCTAATCAGATGAGTGACTAATGGGTAGTCACTAGCTTAAACAGATGAGCGACTGATGGGTATCCACTAGCTTAAACAGATGAGTGACTAATGAGTAAGTCACACAAGCGCTTTTAGTTTTCATCGAATTTGAGGTCGGTCCGGCATTAATGCTGTTGTTGAGCCATCTAATGCAAATATCGATTAGATCTAATCTTTTATCAACTCTGTGTTCATGACTCTTATGCCGCTTCTGGCTCCCAGGTTGGTAACACACGACCAATGCCAAATCTGAATGATTAGGGCCATGCACAAGTAAGCAATGCTACCAAACATATATCATATGTCAAATATCCAAATACAGGGCATTCAGCATGCTTACTTAGCAATTACTAGCATAATTGGAACCATGCACAAACACAGAGACTCAAGCTCTGATCAATCTCATATTCAATATTCATGGTATGTCCTAATCACACGTTTTTCATGCATCACATGCTTCACATTTGAACATCCAACATGCATTAAGAATAACCATGCATGTCACACATGGGGTGCAATTTTCTTACCTTTGGTCCAAGCACAGGTTACCAATAAACGAGCCACAAGCACGATCCTCACTCCAAGCCTCTAGTGATAACCTAGTTACAACCATATATGGTGATCCAATAAGTTCAAGTTCTAAAACCAATCCTAGAACCAAGACCTAGCCTCCAAGACATCAAACCCCACTAATTCGGGTAGTAGGAATGATCCCGAGGCCTAAGGTTTGAGTTCCCAAGCTTAAAACATCATTTCGGTCATAAATACCCTCATGCGCCGCGACCCCAAAACCCTGAGCCGCGGTCCCCAGCCAAAACAAAACCATCAGGGTCAAGTGCAGCGGCGCCCTACACCTAGTGTCGTGGCCCCAAGAGCTCCCAAAGTCTTCCACATACTTCATCGAGCTTGGGCCGCGGCGCCAAGGAACAGAGCCGCGGCCCAACCTCGGACCAACCATTTTTCCCTGTTTTCAACCTTTTAAAACCTCCCAAAAACATATCCAAACATCTCCAAACTCAAAAATCAAAGTTCCCAAACTTCCCTATGATCCAAAACCCATAAAGCCCAAGTCTCAAATCACCCAAAAACTCATCAAAACACAAAGTCCAATTCAAGCTTAAAAACTTTAATAAAACTTGAATTACCTCCAATTGAGTTGTTTCCAACTAAATCCTTTGGCTAATAAGCTTCTAATCTTCCCTAGGATCGCTATGCCTCGATCCTCGCTTGAATCTGAATCCTAGAACTCAAGTTACCTTCCAAAACACGATCGGGGAACAAATATGGAACGTTGAGGGAGAGAGAACGTACAAAACGTTCTTTTTATTTCTTAAAAGGTTACTTCAAGCTTAAGTAGCCTCAAACAAATCTTAACACTTGGGGTCCCGAAAACACTCCACGGGGCAAAATAGCCAAAACCTCTAGAATTTCCCCCTGATCTTACTAACTCCCAATTTATCATCAAATTCTTATTCCCATTACCCAATAACCCGGTAATGCTCTAAATACCCCTTGACTCACTCCGAGTCAAGAATAAATCTCGTTGTGACTTTCCCACTAGCTAACCTCCTTGGATCGTCTTGTGCTGAGTAAACTTGGCATAACCAAATAATAATAAAGTACCACACACATATCACATATATGCCAAATATGCCCGAAATGGCCAAAATATGAAAATTACCCAATTAATCATAAATTGGTTCACATGCATATTTAATACACCTAAACATGCATATTATCATTTAATAACACAATAAATCAATTATGGCCCTCCCGGCCTCCTAATCAAGGTCCTAATCCTTATTAGGAAATTTGGGGCATTACAACTATCCCCTCCTTACAGAAATTTCGTCCTCAAAATTTATCTGGACTACTGGAATATCAATTCCACACAATTGATCCTAGTTTCCCAGGTCATTCCATTGACCTCACTGCTTCTGTAACATTACCTTAACCCAAGGTATAACTTTGTTCCTCATAACCTTATTCTTTCTGTTTTGTATCTGGACTGGCTATTCTTTACAGGATACCTTTGCCTCAAATCCCCAGATTCTCATAACTCAACTCATGAGTTTCTTTTAACCCATGTTCTCAGCACGGAAATAAAAATATACACTATATACAACTAACAATACCAAAGATAAGGCCGATCCAAAGTCAACCTAACCAGTCCTATCCAGGAATCAAACTGTTATACTACTCTAGGGCTCATCTTGCCCTCATCTCCTCACCCCTTTCCATGGTGATACTTTTAAGGAAGATACAATCTTCTACCTGGAACTCTATGTTCCTACTTTTCAATTCAGTAAAACTTTTCCATTTACTCTGAGAAGTAAGCATCGAAGCTCCAACCTCTAATAGTCTCAATGGTCCCCTGAACCATCTCATGATCCAGATATAACATCTCACCCATCTCATTCCAATGAAATGGGTGACGAACACGCTCTACCATACCTTATCTCATAAGGTGCCTTTTCAACACTGGATAACTCTTTCTTTCTCTCTTTGATTTACCATCAGTCTGAGAACAATGAACTGTACTAAATTCCATCCATATACTTATCGCCTTTCTTAACCCTTCCAAAACCTGGAAGTAACAATAGATTCTTCATCTGATAAGATAGACCTTGAATTCCATGAAGGCGCACTATCTCTCTCACATAGAGATCTGAATACTGATCAACTGTATTACTCGTCCTTACTAATGGAAATGAACTCATTTTAAATACTGGTCCATGATGACCCAATCCAAATCACACTAACCCACTAACCTGGGCAATCCCACTGCGAAACCCATCGCGATGCTTTCTTATTTCCATTATAAAATACTCAAAGGCTACAATGGCCCCACTGATTCTGATACTCTGACTTGACCTGCTAACAGGTTAAGAACTTTACTACGCATTCCATTATGTCCCTCTCCATCTCAGGCCATCAATAAAAAGCTTTCAAACTCTGGTACACTGCCATGACGCCTGAACGAAGAGAATAAGAAGAACAACATGAGATTCATCCAGAATCTCCCAATTAATCTCAGTGTCCATCAAATCCCAAATTTGATCCTTATACCTCAATAAATTCATATCTGACACTGTATAATCCTTAGCTAATCTAGCTAAGACTTTCCACTCAATCTTTCTTATATGTGGTTCACTTAATCATCCTTCCTTTTAATCCTTTCCGAAATGATAATCTCAAACATAAATCTGGCCACCTGACCCACCAGAAATTTTACTCTAGTTCTGGTCAGATACTTTAACCAACATGTTCCATAAGCAATCACTTTTCCTGCTACTGAGGTGTCCTAACCACTTATTAACTGATTCTGATCTACAAGAAGACTCAGTACTCTTTCCCCAGGCGCATGCAATATCCTTATTACCCAAGGAAACTCCTGCCCCCAAGGCGTTCCTTGACCTTGGCAAATTCCGCAGAAAATAAACCACAATACCATCGTCCAAGACGATCACAAATCCCATTCAAATAATCCTTTCAATGCTTTGTCCATCTGGCCCAACAAGACAACTCAACATTAATTACTCTCTCAAATAACTCAGCACTCCCAGTGCTCTTATCTGTTATAAAACAATCTTCTGATTAATCTTCTCCCTGGTCAAAAATCCACTTTAGAGAATTCCATCTTACTCAATAACTGAGTCCTCTAAATCTTACAACTCTGCTGAGCCATTCAATACAATGCCCTAAAACATGTGTCCATTCCTGGCACCAATCAAATCACCATTCTATTCTCTTTGTATATGTAATCCTGACAAATCTCCTGGAAACACATCCAGAAACTCACCGACTATTCCAGTCTGTCCTTACCCCACTAGCATAATCCAAGTGGTATCCACCACACTGGCTAAGAGTTCCATGCATCTCTCTGCCATAAAACTCTAGCTCTCAATATAGATGTCATCAGCATACCAAATCTATGCACAGTGCTAACTGCCACAAGACTTTCCGCTCTCAAGGCCAAGAGTACTATTCTTTCCTTGCCATTTAAAATTGCCCCACACTTACTTAACCCATCCATATCCAAGATCATCTCAAAAATCAATCATAACCAACCTTATCATATCAACTGATGAGTCATTTTCACCATAATCCAACTCATCTCTTAAATCACCAATACAATATCACTTTTCCATCATAACATAACCATGTGCTCCGCATATTATCTTTATGCTTCTCTATATGCAACAAACAAGGGAACAGGATGGCACTAAAACCAATTAGCATAACTTAAAAATCAGAACTAGAAAACTGACCTGCCACCCCTGAGGAACTAGTCTCAGACTCAGACTCTGACTGCCTCAGAATGAACACTCGAGCTGGAGTCGAGCTGTCCATCCCCTTTTGTTCATCCTCTCTTATCCTTGGGCAATCCTTCTTGAAATGCCCAACCATGTCACATACAAAACATGCCTTTGCTCGACATTCTCCCAGATGACGCTTCTTGCATCGAGTGCAGATTGGATAAATTTTCTTCTAGCTATCATTCTTATTTGCTTCAATAAGTGGAGGTACCACTATCCGAGCTCCGTGCTCCCTAGCACTCTTCTTCTAATCTCTTAAGCTCTCAACAGCAAGAGACTTTTCTATCACCTGACCATAGGTAGAGATTTCATACACTGGGGCAACTCTAATGCCCCAAGCTATTCCAAGATTCAATCCCTGAACAAACGTTTCCTTCCGAGCCACATCTGTGGGTACCATGTCAAAAGCGAACTTGGCCAACCCATCAAATCTATTAACATACTCGGTTACTGATGCCTTTCCCTGAACGAGATTCAGAAACTCATTCGTCTTAGCAGTCTTGGCTACATCACAGTAATATTTTTTCATTAAACAGCTGCCTAAATTCTTTCCAATCCATCACAGCTGTGTCCCGTGTCTGGGATACTACTTCCCACCACGTCCGGGCATCATCCCGCAATACAAATGTCGCACAAGCCACCCTATCGTGACCTACCAGCCCCATACTATCCAGAATGGAACTGATCATGCCCATCCGTTGCTCAGCTCTAAATGGATCTAGGCCTCCCTCAAAGACTGGAGGGTAATACTCCTGGAATCTTCCACAGAGGAATTCCCATCTGTTCTCAACCCTAGGCTAAGCCAAAGCTGATGCCACTCTTGGCATAACCAAGGAAGAAGTGCTCCCCAACAAATTTCGCTGTTGCTTCAGACACCTGATCTCTTCTTCATGCCTCTACAACCTTGATTGCAAATCTACGAACATCTAGTAAAAACTCTGAGGGGCAGATGAAACATGGTGGTGCGAGGCACCTTGGGTGCCGCAGGACCATGGTGGTGCGAGTCGATGGGAGTCACTAGACCATGGTGGTTTGAGGCACCTTAGGGGTCGCGGGACCATGGTGGTGCGAGGCCATGGGAGCCGCGAGACCATGGTGATGAAAGGCACCTTGGGGGCCGTGGGACCATGGTGGTGCAAGGCCATGAGAGCTGCGAGACCATGGTGGTGCAAAGAATCTTAGGGGCCGTGAGATGATGGCGGTGCGAGACCCTTCTAGGAGCAAGGCTCCCTAGGCACGAGGCGCCTCCTGGCCGAGGCATCAGCGCGCGCGAGGCCCTCCTGGCAACGAGTGAGGCCCTGATGCGCGGGTGCGAGGTCATGGGAGTCACGGGACCATGGTGGTGCGAGGCTGTAATGCCCCAACTCCAGGAACCATTACGGTGTGCATTGTAAATACTGCTAAACTCGCTAATCGAGTCATTTGGCCATAAATGTTTAACTAAGTATGATTAGCAGATTAGGGGTTAAAAATTTTGGTTAAGATATAACGTTTCATTAGAACGTTTACTGAATACATTGGGATCCCAAAAATATAATTTAAAGGTCTATTACAAGAAAATATTTACAACCAGCCGATCTAAGCGGCAAAATAGGGTTTAACCCTAGTTCCTCTCCTTCAAACGTCGGTCGTGGCGGTCGAGCAGCTGCATAGGTACACATCGTCACCTATGCTCTTCAACTCAAGGATGGTCCAGCTTTCTTTTGCCTTTACCTGCACCACATAGCACCCATGAGCCGAAGCACAGCAAGAAAACTCAATATGCTCATGAACAATCATGATATGTAATCATATCTGGCATGCCTAGCAAACATAGCTCTATTCAAGCATGCAAATAAATTTAGATAATGCTGGGGAATCGAGGATAAGAAATCCTGCCCTCCTGATTGGATGACTATCAAGTCAATCCTAATCAGATGAGTGATTTAACACTTGAGGTTCTGGTAAACCATAATGAGTGACTGACAAGCAAGTCACCACGGGTCTCAGTACCCAAAGCCATGCAAATGATGATCAGAATGATCATACAGAGCTTATAGCCCTAAACAGATGAGTGACTGACAAGCAAGTAACTATGGGGCTCAGTGCCCTTACCCGTGTAGGGAAACCATTACCTGGGCTTTCCTGCAATGGCTTTAATCAAATGAGTGACTGATGGGTAGTCACTAGCTTAAACAGATGAGTGACTGATGGGTAGCCACTTTCTTAAACAGATGAGTGACTAATGGGTAAGTCACACAAGAGCTTTTAGTTTTCATCGAATTTGAGGTCGGTCCAGCATTAATGCTCTTGTTGAGTCATCTAATGCAGATGTCGATTAGATCTAATCTTTTATCAGCTCTGTGTTCATGACTCTTATGCCGCTTCTGGCTCCCAGGTCGGTAACACACGACCAAAGCCAAATCTGAATGATTAGGGCCATGCACAAGTAAGCAATGCTACCAAACATATATCATATGTCAAATATCCAAATACAGGGCATTCAGCATGCTTACTTAACAATTACTAGCATAATTGGAAACATGCACAAATAAAGAGACTCAAGCTCTGATCAATCTCATATTCAATATTCATGGCATGCCCTAATCACATGTTTCTCGTGCATCACATGCTTCACATTTGAACATCCAACATGCATCAAGAAGAACCATGCATGTCACACATGGGGTGCAATTTTCTTACCTTTGGTCCAAGCACAAGTTACCAATAAACGAGCCACAAGCACGATCCTTACTCCAAGCCTCTAGTGATAACCTAGTCACAACCATAAACAGTGATCCAATAAGTTCAAGTTCTAAAACCAATCCCAGAACCAAGACCTAGCCTCCAAGACATCAAACCCAACTAATTCGGGTAGTAGGAATGATCCCGATGCCTAAGGTTTGAGTTCCCAAGCTTAAAACATCATTTCGGTCATAAATACCCTAAAGCGCCGCGGCCCCAAAACCCTGAGCCCCGGTCCCTAGCCAAAACAAAACCATCAGGGTCAAGTGCCGCGGCCCCCAGAGCGCCCAAAGTCTTCCACATGCTTCATCGAGCTTGGGCCGCAGCGCCAAGGAACAGGGTTGCGGCCCAACCTCGAACCAGCCATTTTCCCCCGATTTCAACCTTTTAAAACCTCTGAAAAACATATCCAAACATCTCCAAACCCAAAAATCAAAGTTCCCAAACTTCCCTATGATCCAAAACCCATAAAGCCCAAGTCTCAAATCACCCAAAAACTCATCAAAACACAAAGTCCAATTCAAGCTTAAAAACTTTGAAAAAACATAGAACTTAAAACTTGAATTACCTACAATTGAGTTATTTCCAACTAAATCCTCTCGCTAATAAGCTTCTAATCTTCCCTAGGATCTCTATGCCTCGATCCTCGCTTGAATCTGAATCCTAGAACTCAAGTTACCTTCGAAAACACGATCGGGGAACAAAAATGGAATGTCGAGGGAGAGAGAACGTATAGAACGTTCTTTTTATTTCTTAAAAGGTTACTTCAAGCTTAAGTAGCCTCAAACAAATCCTAACACTCGGGGTCCCGAAAACACTCCCAGGGGCAAAATAGCCAAAACTTCCAGAATTTCCCCCTGATCTTACTAACTCCCAATTTATCATCAAATTCTTATTCCCATTACCCAATAACCCGGTAATGCTCTAAATACCCCTTGACTCACTTTGAGTCAAGAATAAATCCCGTTGTGACTTTCCCACTAGCTTACCTCCTAGGATCGTCTTATGCTGAGTAAACCTGGCATAACGAAACAATAATAAAGCACCACACACATATCACATATATGCCAAATATGCCGGAAATGGCCAAAATATGAAAATCACCCAATTAATCATAAATGGGTTCACATGCATATTTAATACACCTAAACATGCATATTATCATTTAATAACACAAAAAATATATTATGGCCCTCCCAGCCTCCAAATCAAGGTCCTAAACCTTATTAGGAAATTTGGGGCATTACAGAGGCCATGGGAGCCGTGAGACCATGGTGGTACGAGGCTACGAGAGCCGCGAGAACATGGTAGTTCGAGGCACGTTGGGGGCCGCAGGACCATGGTGGTACGAGGCCATGGGAGCCGCGAGACCATTGTGGTGTGAGGCACCTTGGGGGTCGCGGGACCATGGTGGTTCGTGGCCATGGGAGTCGCAAGACCATGGTGGTGCGAGGCACCTTGGGGACCACGGGACCATGGTAATGCGAGGCCATGGGAGTTGCGAGACCATGGTGGTGCGAGGCACCTTGGGGACTGTGGGACCATAGTGGTGGGAATCCATGGGAGCCGCGAGACCATGGTTGTGCGAGGCACCTTGGGGGTCGCGGGACCATGGTGGTGCGAGGCCGTGGGAGCTGCGAGACCATGGTGGTGCAAGGCCATGGCATCCGCAAGACCATGGTGGTGCGAGACACCTTGGGGGCCGTGAGATGATGGTGGCGCAAGACCCTTCCAGGCGCGAGGCTCCATAGGCGTGAGGCGCCTCCTAGCCGAGGCATCTGCTCGCGCGAGGCTGTCCTGGCAGCGCGTAAGGCCCTCCTGGCCGAGACGTCATCAGGCGGGGCTCCTTGGATGAATATGAGGCGGGATGGTCCCGTTGGTCACACGGGTCTCGCGGAGGTGCAACATGGTGGCACTTGGGCGTAAGGTGACTTAGTCTCCAGAAAGGCAGAGACTTACGGGGCTTTGAGAGTTTTGGCTAGAACGTGGTCTCGTGAGACCTAATTGTACGAGCCCGATAACATGACTAAGCGACCCTTAGCCATGTGTTCTGTGTAGGGACTAGAGATTTTTTTCTTGGTGGATTTTTGACATCCACAGAAATGATGGTAGAATTACTAAGTTAACCTTGATGATAATTAAGTGGAGAAAAAGGAAGGAAGGGCATTGTGGTCATTTGGGTTTATAAGTAGTGCAAGATATCTATCATCTCCCTTATCCTTTCCTTTTAGCATTATTTTCTCCTTCATTCTACTATCTTCTTCTTAAAACACTTGCTTCCCAATAGCTCTTAAGCTAGGATCAAGTCTCTTGCAAACTTCTAAGGTGGTTGAGGGAATTCTAGCTTCTAAGGAGAGAGTTAGCAGCCATTAGCTTCTTCATCATCATAGAGAATCAAGTTTAAAGAAGAGGGCTTTCCAAGGATGCTTGAAGGGAAATGTTGTGAAAATTATGCTACGCAAGTATATGTAATCACAATTGTAGTAAAATTTCGTAAATTCGATTATCGTCCCATGAAGACTGACTATCAATTATCAAACAATTAACTTCTGATTTTCTATTTAGCTAATGAAAACTTAGCTTTTAGAACTTAAATGATAAATGCATAAAAAAATATAAAACTTGAAATTGAAACTAAAATACTAGCACAAGAAATTAATTCATGAAAAGAATAAATTAGGGGATTTAATCTCATCAACTATCCACCCTAATATTTACTAATGCAAGATTCACAATCGTTCTTCTTTCTTAAGATAGTGAGTTTACTCAAACATTTTATATTCAGTTTATGAAGTATAAAATTCAACCTAAATGAGAATTTTCTATATTTCTATGACAAATTCACATAAAGGAAGCATTAAGATTGAAAACTCAAACACTACACAAATAACCATGATACTCTCATTCAAGATTAAATTTATGTCTGATCAATTATGGAATATTAAAATCTCACTTTTCAGATTTTGATTCAAACTCCTATAGATTATGTAAAAAGATGGCCAATCAATTACATATTATAACAACAAATTGAACAAATCTTAATGGAGAAGAAGAAATCATAAAATTTGCAGTAATTCAAAATAGAGGTTCAAGAGATTCAATTAAAAACCCTAACACTGAAATTAGTTCATCAACATTGCAAAGAAATTCATAATACTAGAGTTTAACATAAAGAAAAATAAAGAAGAAGGAAAAGAACTCTAGATCCAATCTTTGAAATCACTCCCCAAAATGTTCTTATTTCCTCCTCTGACAGAAAAATTCCTCTAAAAATCGTGCTCATTCATCTTTTATTAAGATCCCTAATGAATCACTATGAAAATACTTTTTCACCCATCTCAAAATGCTCGTTTGCGACATTCGTATAGACAACAGCGCAGGGGCACTAGTTTAGTGGTGTTGGTGCGCTTGTGAAATCATAAAAACTTGCTCTGTGGAACTCTGCAGCGCAAGGGCGCTTGGAATGTGGCGTTGGGGTGGTACATCCTGAACCAAAACTCCTCTCTAGAGCTCCGTAGTGTAGAGGCTCTACAACATAGCGCAGGTGTGCTATAAAAAAATCTTTATTCTCAATAAGCTTCCAAAAATCCCTCCAAAAAATCCACACATGACCCGTCAACAACCCTCAGGACCACGATCACCTCAAAATGACCAAATTCATCTTTCTTCGAACACATTTCTTCTCATTTCACTCTATCTCATTAGTTAGACTAATAAAACCTGAAACAAGGAGAAACCAACATAATTCTATACAAAACAAACTTAATTACCTCAAAATTTTCCTAAAACAAACACATTAAAGTGAGTCAAAAACTTACTTATCAAACTCCTCCAAACTAAACATTTAATCACCCTCGAGTACAAAAGAACTAAACAATACCCAAAAAAAAAGACAAACAAACACTGATGCATCACTTTAACAACAACAAATCAAGCCTCAAAATTATAAATGTCATGTTCTTCTAGTTTTCAGAGACTCAACCATAACGACAATCCAAATTTTCAACCAAAATATTTCCCCAACTTACTCAAAACCAAACAAAAAAAGCTCTCCTAACCATGATCAATATATAACATGCATTTGAATTACTTTATACACACTGAATTCTTATCACACAACCAGTTACATAATCCCATATGCTTCAATGATGAGTAAAATTGTTGAGTACTAGGTCCTATTTATAGAGTTCAAGGAGTGAAACTAACCCCTTTTAATTTGAATAAATAAATGAATATAAAATTAAAAAGATTTGAATTTTCTTTCAACAGATGCCCAGAACTCGGTCAAAGGCAGGTCTAACTGGTTAAGGCTAATTTTAATTTTAAAATCCCAAATTTAAAAAAAAAAATGCACCATGGGAGATATATCACCTACCCTGGGCGATATATCGCCTAAACCATTTTTCCGAGCCCCGTTCGTTCGTTCGTGCAAAGTCAACGTGTTTTTCGTATCTTCCGTAGGCAATATATCGGCCCCTATAGCTACGATATATCAGCATACATTGATATATCAAACACGTATTTTCACTTTTTCAGCATATTTTGAATTGATTAAACAGCTTTGACTAAGTCAAATGTGATCCTAGCAGCTGCTGGAAGGTTCTAGAGCTTCTAGATCTTTCTTTTAATTAAACTATTCATCAAAAATACTTAAATCCTTAATAAACATTATTATGACAAGTGTCATGCTCTTATTAATTCTATCTAAACCTTAGGTTATAATAAATAATATTTCTAGGACCAGTAATATTAATCAAACCTTATGTTATAATTAATATTTCTAAACTATGGGTTAAACTTATAAAATCCATAACTGTTGCTATGAGTTTCCAACTAAATCCCAGCTTGAACCAAAATCTTCGGAAACTAACATACTACAAACTACTACTAACTACTACTATTGTCTAGCTTAGTAAAATTCTGGGACACTACAATCTAATACCGAAGAATCATCCTCTAAAATCACATGCATCCTAGAAAAATATTTCATCATCTTGGGTTCCATATCCCTTTAGTACAGGGAAATCTTGTCCCAATTCCCAGTCTCCTTGCATTTGAAAACACTCAACTTTAGTGTACTTATAATAAGGCCTTGCTCCAAGATGCTTTGCAACATTTGGTGCCTTGCCAGTGGTCTTCTTGTACGTTTTGTTTGAATTTCTTTCTCATTTGTTTTTCGAAGAAGAAGCTTAAGGCAACTTCTCCTTGAGGATGTTTGTTAGTATTAGCCTTCTTTCCTTTGTTCGGTCCACCATCAACAATCCTCTCTGAAGGATTTGGTGATCGTTGAATATGAAAAATAGGAATATCTTTCATTATCACGAACTCGATGTTGTCCATAATCAACACCATGTTGATGTTGGACAAACATTTCGTGAGGTTCTCACCATAGAGTAACTTTTAGAGATTAGAGAGAGTATTGGGTGGGAAGCCTAGAGCTAGGATTATCAACTAAGTAGAAATTAACGCATTGCTTGAAAAAAATTTATTCATCAAATTTGTAGAAATAGCATAACCAAAATGTTTTGAGATAAGAAAAATACTAAAACACTTATCTTCTTTCTTATGTACTTTAACTAGCCATGAAGCCATGTGTCCCGGTAGACGTGAGTCACAAATATTCACTTAGTTAAATAGAGAAAATTCTCAATTAATAAAATGTTCCAAACTTTTATTAACTACCTATACATCCGATCAAAGTACACAAAAACTCATGTGTCCAGGTAGGCGAGAGTCACAAATATTTCTTACTTTATGAGTTTGACCCACAGTTTTGATTTTTATAGACTTAATTCCTATTGTCTTCGTAGGGATGAGTCTATAGAAGTTTCATCTATAACCACCTATCCTATGAAATTTAACCATGTTACAAATTCTAGTGAGCACCTTCAATAGGGAGGCGAAATCAAAGTGTCATGAGACCCCATTGGACTCTAACCTTGTTAAATCAACGGTATAGATCAAATTAAAATTTTAAAACTCATTATTTAATTTTTCTCGATTTAGTATTTTTATTCTTTTTGAAAAAAAATATCAACTTAGGTTTGTCAAATTATTAAAATAACCAATAAACCAACTTAGGTGTACCAAATTATTAAAATAATAAATAAACTAAAGTTTATAATTTTCCTCTAATTCTAAAATTACGCATTAAGAATTAATCCAAAAAATAGAATTATTTTGTTTCTAATCAATTATTAGGTCCAACTAAAAATATTAACCTAATACAATTAAGTAGGGTGAAAATTTGACCTGCAAAACCCGAAAACCAGCATAACCAGCATGACCCAAACCTAGAGAACCCGTTTTTTGGAAAACCAGTTCATTTCGAACATAATCCAATCTGAACCCGACATGTTTCGAGACGACTTCGGCTTCTCAAATTTTACATACACGGGTTCGGGTTACATCCGAACCCGACCGAGTGTATTTTGTTAAAAAAAAAAAATCTAAAACCCTAAAAAACATAACCCTTTCTTTCTCAGTTTCTCTTTTTTATTTTTTTCCCTCTCTCTCACGCATGGGCAGCCTCCATAGGCCCTCCCTCCCTCCCTCCCTCATGGCTTCACCACCACCCCACCTTCTCTATCCTGCACAGGCACGGCCCACCACCACAACCACCTCCTCCCACCATCGTAGACGCAGACCCCCGCAGGCGCATCCACCAACCACCAACACTTTCTTTCTCTCTTTCGACTCTAACTCAAAGAGCAGGCCAGCCCAACAGGGACCACGACCACCAGACCACAATGCCACCACTGGCGCACGACCCCCGCAGGCACAACCACCAGTCAACCGACCCCCTCACGGCGAGCAGACCTTCTTACTCCTTATTTTAATTTTTATTCTCTCATTTTCTCTCTCTATATATATATATATACTAATATACTCCATCTATAGGCTCACCGTGTTAGTGTGCTATATGTATGTATCTATGATTGTATATCTTTGATTTTTTGAGAAAAATTCTATGATTATCATGTTAGGATTAATGTCCTAAAAGAATTTAAAGACATTTTATTGATTTAAATAAAAGTATAATTTTATTCTATTTGAATATTATAATTATTGTTTAAATTAATTACATAATAATATCAAAAAAATTCCTTATTAATTCATGAGAATATGATATTGTATTAGTACGAGAGAATTAAGATCATATATAATGAATAAAATAGTCAGTAACGTATTAAAGTATGGAATATTTAATGAATGGTTACTAGTGCAGTTTACTAAGTATATGAGAAGCAAGTGATCTAAATTCATATTATTGATGTGGATAGACATCTTAGTAAATGTGCTGTATATAATAGAGATTAAATATGACAGGACTGATAATAATTAATTATTTTTATGAACTTGTCATTTGACATAAAGATTTAATTCTTATCATAATAGATGATCATTTGTAGATCAGTCTAAATCTTTAGTATTCATGAAGTCATGTTTGTGTTTATTGGATCTTTTGATTCACTCGTTAAGGTTTTTTAGTATAATTAGGCTAATGAATTTTGTTTTGGAGATCAATATCATGAATGGCTGGGAACATGATTTATAATAATGGAGTCCATACTTTCCAAATGGATCGAATATGGGTTCCCTTAAGGGTTAATTATGGAACTGAATAGTTATTGAGGTCAAATCTATAATTTGATTATAGATTAATTATTCGCTAGTGAATTAATGGTACTTAAGGAACAAGAGGTAATTAGATGGGTAAAATGGTAATCTTGATCAGCTCTAATTAACGACCAATAAATGGATGACAGAACTACATTTATTGATTATATTAATAAACTACAAGAGAAAACTTTGTAAATATAACTCTATAGTTAGAGTGCAATTCCATGTTTATAGTGGAGTAATCATGGAATTAATAAATAAGATTATTAGATTAAAGTGTTTAATTAATAATCTGGTTTATTGAAGCTTCATATTACATGTCCATGGTCCCCGGATCAACTCTGCCCTACACTGTCAAGGGTAAGGATGTCAAAAGAAAGATTTGTAAAGAGAATAACTTAATTGAAAAGGGATTAATTTTCCAGAGTAAGGAAATAATTATGTGATAATTATGGGTAATTTATTAATTATTTAACTATATAGTTTTTATTTTGAAAAACTATAGGTTAAAATTAATATTAATCTTGTTTGGATTAATATAAAGAGAGAATAATAATTATCTTATTTATTTATTTAAAACTGATATTTTTAGATAAAGTTAATTTTTAATTAACTGATATTTATTTTGGGATAAATATATTTTCTTTAATATTAATTAAATAAACAAATGAGAAAATTAGGGAAAATTCTAATATGGCTCACACCACTCACAGTGAGTGGGGCCACATTGGGATATTTGCTATCCCTAAGATTTGAATTTTGAATTTCAAATAATTTGTTTATTTTTTTTTTAAATCTGATTTAAATTAAATAATTAAATAAGTTTTAACTGATCAGTTTTATTTTAAATAAAATAAAAATGAATTGAATTAGTTAATTTTCTTTATAAACCTGAAAAGAAGCGATACTTTTCAAGAAGTGGTTTTCATAGACTGCCAGACTCTCTCTCTGAAAAGAAAGCAATAGTTTTTCTAAACTTGAAAAACTATTCAATACATCTTCTCTCTATTAAACATCTCTAGATCTTATGTGTTGAGTACATCTAGAGAGCTTTAAATCAACCTTTTGAATCTTACATGCTCACACACGTCCTTGTGTGTTTGAGGATTGGTCTGGAATATCAAGGTGTGAACTTTCAGAATCTGGATTGGAAGATCATTGATTTATACAAAAATATTCGTAAATACTTGATAGGCTTCAAGAGGTAATCTCTAATCTACTTGTATGTGATTTAATATCTATATATGTATGATCCTGACTGGTATTAATAAATTTTTAAAAACTTCATTCCACTGCGTATCTCTGATTTACACTTTTAAAACAAACATATCATATTATATATCTAATTTGTATAATATGATTGTGTTATTATTTTAAAAATATAATCTATGAAATATATAATGTGTCTATGTGTATATGCTCAGTGTTTTGTGTATCTATGACTATATTATTTGTTTGCCGAGTTTTTCGGAAACGAATAAGAACGGAATAATAAAAAGACAAGAGCTATAGAAATGCAGAAATGTAAATAAACAAACAGTGTTTTTACGTGGTTCAGGCGTTAACGAGCCCTAGTCCACGAGTCGATGTTATTATACTTGTAGAGAATAACAGTCAAACAGCTGGTGTATAAGGAACTCACAACCTCACAGTGTTTCTCTCGGGTTCTCTTGGAGAAGATGAAGCTAGAGAGATTTTAGTAGAGTTCTTGCTATGTGATTTGTTGGCCGTCCCCCCCTATTGTAAAATGAGGGGGTCTTTATAGCTAGGGTTTTGGATTAGGGTTTTCCTCTACTCACATGAGTCTTAATTACACCAGCCATAAATAGGGGATACAATTACCGTAGTCACCTGGCTACCAGGCTCTATGTGGGTATATTTACGTGAAAGTATGGGGAATGCACAAAGGCAGCCGTCTTTTCCAAGTTGTCAGCGGAACAGTAGGCGAAATAGTACTTTTAGGCGTGCTGGGATGTGTGCGGCTTTGACCTGTCGGGCGTGTCAGGCGGGATTCTGTGTCAGGCGGATATCATTCCAACTATGCCTCCTCCATGACTCGACCGCCTGGTCTTGTTCCGTGCGAGGCACGGAACTGTTTCCGCGAAGACCGCTTGAAGAGCTTCTCCTGGAAGGAGCTTCCCCGAAGGATACCCCTTCGGGAGTCCGGGAGAGTTGACGAGCTTTCGTGTCGCGTTTACTTGAAAGAGTAATCCGGACACTAAACGGGAGAGGCGAAGCCTTTCTGTCCATCCGCGAGCTCTGGTCACCTACCGTGAAAGACATTGATAATTCTGCTTCCCCGAGGATATCCATCTAAACGCTATCCGGAAATCTGGATAACATTTACCCCCCAAGGTCACGGAGCTTTGAGAGATCCGGGAGCTTGTACAGTCCTCCGGGTATTCCGGTTTCTTAGATTAGGCGAGGGGCCACCTCCTGTGTTCCTGGAAGGGTTCCTTTTTCCCGCCTGAGTGTTAGTATGAAACAGAAAGGAAATTTCTTCTGTTTGAACTCAAGTACTCAAGTGTGGCAAGGGCCACGAGTCATGCCGGGAATGGCTCTGTGACCAAGACGTGTGCGTGAGGCGACTGGTTGAGTATGCGTGCGTCAGGCATCTGAGTGATGATTTGACGGTTTTTAATGGTACACCGGGCCCGAGGTGGTATAATGATGGGAAATAAATACTTTATTCCCATCCGAGGAGTCATAAATAGGATCGTCGCTTCATCTCCAGCCGTTGGATCTGATGCACACGGAATGGGAAGATCGGGACCGTCCATTTGAGGAATTCGAAACGACTTCTTTCCTGCTATAAAAACGAGGGAACGGACCTTTCTTCCTCTTTACGCTTTCAAATTCTCTATCTTTCGGATTTTCAGATTCCCAAACCTTCGAACTCTCAGGCTTCCAAGCTTCCATTCCTTCGAACTTGCCACTTCTTTTGGTAAGGAATCTAGAAACTTTTCTTTTGATTTGGCAGTGGGTTTATTCGCCGAAGTTCAGGGTTTGAATCGCCGTTCGTCTTTGCAGCTTTTACTTCTCGCGATCGTGCTGTGCAGTGATCCGGTTACTCCTTCAGTCTTCAACTACCCGAATACCAGTAAGTATTTCTACTTTGCTCTTTCCTCCCAAACCTTAGGTTGTTGGTAGTTGTTAGAGTTAAGTTTTCTGCCAGTATCGTCTATGTGCATGCGTGAATAGGGCTTTGATAGGCATGCGATTGATGTGAGTCGATAAGTAATCTCTTTGCATGCTTTGACGATTTGCGTTTGGAAAGTCGTTCCTTGTCTTGCTTGCGCTGTTCTGGTTTGCTGTTTTAGGGCATAAGCATGAACGCCTTTAGGGTGTCTTTCTCTGGAAAAACACTTCTCTCGGCGGGCTTAGGCTCGGAGTCTGAGTTTGGTTCCTTGCTGTCCTTCGGGTGGCATGGTGCCAACCCCTCGGCAAGCTCGGTGGGGGCCTCTCCAAGCAGTTTTCGGGGAGGGTCTCCCCGACGCCTTTGATACCACTAGGGTATGACAAGGGTGCTGACTGCTTAGAGTGTTTTCTTCTTTGCTTCTTTTGTTCAGTGACGAACATCTCAAAGGAACAAATCATCGCTGTAGTAGAGGCGGATCCTGCCCAGGAGAAGGGTTCCCCTGTCGCCGGCGCAAAGGGGAAAGGAAAGACAAAAGTGGTCGCGGCTAGCCCACCGACTACCAATAGTTCAATCTGGGAGATGGACCAGAAGCCGAACCTGTTCAGGAACTACGGCATGCTGGAGCTGTACTCCTCAGAGGCAGGCCTGAAGAACATCCCAGGCCTGATGTGGCACCGTCTGTCGGTGCTGGGCGAGTCGGCTAGTCAGAGCCACGAGGGTTTTGGTGCCTGGAGCTGGGCACACATAGTGTGTGGGGCGCACTTTCCCGTAAGAATTTACTTTGCCAATTTCTGTGTGAAGGCAGGGATTGCCCCCTTCCAGTTGATTTCCCCCAGCTATAAGCTCCTAGCGGGGTGGTTCATCTTTTGCAAGTCCCGGAACCTGGAGGCTCCTACCCCGGACGAGGTGCTGTACTTCTACGGGTTGAAGTCTCAGCCCATGAGAGGTCATCCAGACAAGGTGGGATTTTACAGGCTGGAGAGGCACCCGGACGTGATGTGTCCCACCTGTCATACCGCGAGGGTTCCAGACCTCCGGGAGTACTGGTTCCTGACGACTGGCTTCCCACTGAAAAGGGTGCCAGCCCTATCTTTGGACTTCAAAGTCCCTGGTAAGTGCTCCTTCCTCTCCTTTTCAACTTTGTTTCTTTACGTTTGATTCGCCTTTCGGGAGGATCTCTAATTCTTGTATTTGGATTTTGCAGAAGTCGTTCCGCGGACACCTCGCTGTGCGGAGATGATAAGGAGGTCAAAGTTCTACGAAGGGCTCTCGGAGGAAGAGTTGAAAGTGGAGGGACTTGTGACCTCCGAATCTTTGAGGGAGTATGGGCTACTCGCCTCTTTCCAAAACATTGAGCCAATGAGTGGCAGGGGGCAAAGTCAGGTGTCAGCTGACATCCGGGAGTAGATTGCCCTGGAGCTGTCCAAGGTGATCAGCCAAGCAGCCCGGGACGAGAATAATTTATCCCCTAGTTGGGCGGAGAGGTTCCCCGACCCCCAGCCGGAAAAAGAGGAGATCGAGGCTCGCCACGCCGCAGCTTACCCCAACGAAGGGACTCCGGGGGCTGGTACCTCCGGGAGAGGTAAGACTAGTTTTCGATTGATCCACACCCCAAGCCTGTCTGAGGTTTCCCGGACCTCTCAGATGGGGTTCGATCCCCGCTTCCTTAGGCTAGATCCACGTAGGATACCCTTTGACAGATATTGCGATAGGGTAGATGAGCTCCTCGGGTGTCTGAGTGACGGTAGTCTGCCAGAAGGTGTCATCATGGTTGACCCTTCTTCCCTCAGCATGTCATTCCCGAACTTCAAGGAGTACGGGAGCTTCCTGGAGCAGGAAGCGGTGTTTTGTTTCGCTCGGGGAAGGCCATCCACGTTTCTCGTGCATGGTCGTCCCTTTCAAACTTTTCTTTTTCTTGTTCCTTGTTCCCTGCTGGCGGACTTGCTTGTGCTTTTATGTTGCTGATTGTCTTGTCTTCTGCTTATCTTCTTTCACATTGCTTGCTGGTTCGTTAACCTTGCTTCGTACGTTTCTTGCAGAATTTCCCGAAGCCAAGATGTTGGGGAGAGTTACCTTACTCATCAAGAAAGCCGCCACCAGCCAAGATCCGTCCAAGGGGAAAGGACGAAAAAGCCGGAGCCGGTAGGGGAGGTAAAGCTGCCACATCCAAGAAGACAGGTGGCGAGGCGCATGTGTCTTCGGCGGTGGAGAGATCTCCTGCCAAGGGGCCTTCCGAGTCCATGGCGAACTCGAGTAGTAGCAGCGACGGGGAAGGGCTTGTGTTCCCCGTGAAGACGACTGGGGTGAGCAAGCGTCCCGGAGGGGATGCTGAGGGCGCCGAGAAGAAACGCCTTAGACACTCTTCTCCCGGTCGAAGGCAACAACAACAACAACGACAGCAACCATAACTACAGCAACAGTAGCAACAAGAACAACAGAGACAATCACCAACGCCACAACGGCAGCAACAACAACATCCAAACCGGCAGCAACAACAACATCCAAACCAGCAGCAACAACAAAGGCAATTACTTCCGCTGCCGCAGCAGCAAAAGCAACAACAACAACAGAGGCAGTCACCTCCGCCACTGCAGCAGCAAAAACAACAGCAACACCAGCAACAACAACAGACCGGGGCCTTAATACCCCGTCTGCCTCCTCCTCCAGCCCAAAGGGAGTCCACCCTTTCGGGGTCTCTTTCTTCTCAGCAAACAAACCTTCCTCTGCCTGGCCTGAAGTTCCACTTCCCGCAGAAACCAACCCGTTTCCCCGCTGCCCTCCTGGAGGGTGTAAGACGGGCCGATAATTTTTTGAAGAGGCGGTTGGAGGCTGAGAAGGCTGTTACTCAGGGTAGGGCAGACAACTTGTCTGCCGTGAAGAGAGCTGAGTTGGCCGAGGGGGTGAGGTCTCTTCACCCGGCTGGAGCGGTTTTGGATGGCCCAGCCTTGGAGAAGAGGCTGGTGTCTAGGTTCGGACGTGCATTGGCGCCGTTCGGAGCGGAGATGATGGAGGACATGGCCCTGAGCTTGTGCGAGCTCAATTCTGAGAAATGGGCCATCAGTAGCAGTAAGGATCCGCTGTTGCTGACACATGCCGTGAAGCAACAATTGTCCGGGGTAAGCCGTCAGTTAAGCTTTGGGATTATCTGTCTTAGCACATTTGGTTCTGCTTAACTCATTCTGTTGTCTTTCCATGCAGGCCTCTCTGATTGCGGAACGCTCGTTCCGGGAGGTGGGTGCAGTTCTGGTTCAGCTGGAGGAGAGCCAGGTGGCTCGCCAGGCCTTGGAGGCGGAGAAGCAGAAACTGACCCAACAGGTCGAGAGCACAAGGGGGGAGGCTTCGGAGAAGATTGACCAGGCCCGGCGCACGGCTGAGGAAGAGGCGGAGAAGAAATATCTTGCCAAATACCGAGAGTACGGGGCCAGCGCAGAGACTGAGTTCAAACAGCGGTCGGATGACTTGAAGGCCGAAAACTCCAAGCTCCGGGAAGAGCTATCCCAAACCAGGGTGGAGAAGGACACCTTGGAAGCCCGCTTGCAATCGAAAAATGATCTCCTCCTTAAGCGGCAAGAGGAATATGCCACTCTTCAGAATAAGCTGCACGAGGAGGAGCAATTTCATAAGAGGAGTAAGGATCTCGTGTCCATGCTGGAGTTGGGGCTCGCCGAGAAGGATAAAGAGATCGGAGCCTTGCAATTCACCGCCAGGGGGCATGTGACCGAGAAGCAATCCGTGCTGACCCAAAATAAATTGCAGCGCAAGGAGATTGATTCTCTTAAGGGAGAGCGGGATGCATCCAAGGCCGAGATGGAAAAACTGAAAGCTCAATTAGCTGTCGCGGAGGCAAAACTAGTAACCTCCGAGGAGGAGCGCTTGAAGGAGAAGGAGGATGCTGAGGTGGTACTGAACAGGACGATTAATATATCGCACGTGGTCCTCATGCATCAACTCTGGAAAATGAACCCGGAGGTACTAGGTTATCTGGGAGAGGATGCCGACGCCATGAGGGAGAAGCTACAGGTGTGGGATCAAGGCCCAGAGGTGTACGTCCAAACTTACAACATTGACGAACCTGTTGGGGCCCCTGAGGCAGGAGATCCAGGAGAGGCGGGGACCTCAGAACCTGCCCGTGATGAAGTTCCGCCTTCCAATGAGCCGACTCCGCCAGCCCCAGTTGAAACCGTTGACCTCGAGGCCTTGGCCGTGGATACCGCTGCCACCCCCAATGCTTGAAGGGGCCTTATCTTTAATTATTTTTCATTTGTGTTTTTCTTTGGGGCGAAGCTCCCTGTACTCTTTTCTCATTGCAGACATTTTTGCCATAATTATAGCATTCTCCTTTCTTTTCTGCCGAGTTCTTTGTTTAACTTTGCGTTTAGGGTAGACTTTTACACGGTAGAAACTGCTATAAGGGCGCATGAGGTTTTGGTTCCAACGGCCAGAACCTATGCACTTCCAACTTGAAGCTCTAACGGCTGATGTCTTTTCCCACGTAGTTTCTAGGTTACGAAGGTTTCCTGGTTCCAACGGCCAGACTCCTTTCACCGTATTTCAGCTTTTCTAAGGCAAATGGCCAATCCCGGGACTTGTAGTTATACTGTTCGCTGGGATTGCTAAGGTGAGCCGTTCCATGGTGCTGGAACGGGAGTTCTTTTGGTGAGCGTTGATAGACTTAAGGTTAGATCTTTGCGAAGCAAAACTAACTGTCGTTGCGAACCTTATGGTGGCTGACTTCAGTGACCTGGCATGGAGCCCTGCGAGGCAAGGCTCGTTTCGGTTGGGGAAATTGCCACGCCAACCATGTTCGATCCCGGGGCAGGCCTACTGTAATCGGGGGATCGATCATATCTGCCCCTGGAGCTGATGCTTGCGAAGCGAAGCTTGCAGTGGTTGAAAAGCTCACCATGCATTATATTGTTAGACCCGGAGCTGAAGCCTGCGAAGTAAAGCTTACAGCGGTCGCAGATCTTGCCATCTTTACTTTGTGAGACCCGGAGCTGGAGCTTGCGAAGCAAAGCTCTACAGCGGTCGCGGATCTTGCCATCTTTACTTTGTGAGACCCGGAGCTGGAGCTTGCGAAGCAAAGCTTTACAGCGGTCGCGGAATATTTTTTGAAGGACTTGCCCGGAAGTTGGGGGTGTTTCGGCGTAGCTCTCTGATCATGCCCCAACCCCCAGTCCTGTTCATCGCTGGGCTACACAGGAGATAATTTTCATGATGCATAATGGCAGACATTTCAATAGCAATTTTCACATAAACACATAATGCACACATGACACGTAATGCAAGTAGGTTCATGGCAACAAATTAACCTAAGCTTAACAATTTAAAATTTTCAAAAATAATGCTAGCACATAAGTGGTGTTCTGTGTATGTTTTGTTCAAGGGGCGTATGGCTATGCCTTAGCCATGTATACCCCCCCAAGTGAGCGTGGGGTCCGGACGTCTCCGGACCGCGTGGTCACTTGTTAAAACGCAGCATTGAACACAGGGATAAAAAATGCAGTAAAAGCGGAGTGAATCTCTCCGTGTTTCATTAGATTAGCCTATTAGGCATGTGTTTTACAGCAGGGAGGATTATCTCCACATTTTACATTTTGCTACGTCCACCAAGGACTTTCGACTAGATAGTCCGGGGCCTACTGATAGTAACGGCGGAGGTGCTCCGCATTCCAGGCGCGTGGGACTTTAGATCCGTCGAGTCTCTTTAAGTGATACGTCCCATGGCCCACTTTTTCTTGTACTTCGTAGGGGCCTTCCCAGTTGGGTCCGAGGACTCCCACTCCCGGATCCTGCGTAGCAGGAAATACTCTTCGTAGGACAAGGTCCCCAACTTCGAATGTACGGCTCTTGACTCTTGTGTTGAAGTGTCGGGCTATCTTGCCTTGGTACATTTTGAGTTGGACTTGTGACTGCTCCCGGAGCTCATCGATCATGTCCAGGGACTCCTGGAGAAGGGCGTGGTTCCGGGTAGGGTCGTAGGTGTCCTGCCTGTGAGAGGGGATCATAGTTTCTACTGGGATGACGGCCTCGCACCCGAAGGTCATGGAATAAGGTGTGTGCCCCGTCGAAGTCCTCTCTGTCGTGCGATAGGCCCAAAGTACTCGCGGAAGCTCTTCCGGCCATTGAGCCTTTCAGGCTTGGAGTTTTTTCTTCAACGTGGTCTTTAAGATTTTGTTTACTGCTTCCACTTGCCCATTAGCTTGAGGTCTGGCGACTGCGGAAAAGCTTTTGATGATTCCATGCGAAGCACAGAAGTTCGTGAAATGTTCACTATCAAATTGCTTTCCGTTGTCGGACACAATTTTTCATGGAAGCCCAAAACGACACACTATATTCCTGATGACAAAGTCCAGTGCTTTTTTAGATGTGACCGTGTTCATAGGTTCAGCTTCAGCCCATTTGGTGAAGTAGTCTACCGCGACTATGGCATACTTCACTCCACCCTTTCCAGTTGGAAGGGAACCTACTAGGTCAATGCCCCAAACGGCGAACGGCCAGGGGCTGGTCATTAAGGTAATTTCTGTAGGCGGCGCTCGCGGAACCTTGGCGTACCTCTGGCACTGCTCACATTTTCTGACATAATCCACGCAATCCTTTTTCATGGTGGGCCAGAAGTATCCTTGACGAAGGATCTTTTTGGAGAGGCTCGGCTTGGAGGTATGGTCGCCACAGAAGCCTCCGTGAATCTCATGGATGACGGTGCTGATTTCGGTTCCGGCAACACACCTAAGGAAAGGTATGGACAACCCCCTTCGGTAAAGCTTTCCATCCATAACCACGTATCGGGGAGCTTGATATTGGAGCTTTCTTGCGTCAGCCTTATCAGTGGGGAGCTCTCCGGTGGTGAGAAATCTGAGGATGGGTCCTATCCAGGAGTGGGAATGGTCGATGATGGCGTTTATCCTTCGTGTCTCAGTACTGGGGGCTTCTAAGTGCCCGATGGGGACTAGGCCATACTGTTCAATCTCCGGGTCTGTTGCAAGCTTGGCCAGCGTGTCCGCGAGTGAATTCTGATCCCGGGGGACCTGGCGGATTTGGTAGCCTTTGAAATGCTGCAGGAGGCCGCGGGAGAGAGACACGTAGGCAGCCATTTTTTCGCCCTTCGTCTGGTATTC
Organism: Humulus lupulus; assembly: GCF_963169125.1. NCBI lineage: Eukaryota > Viridiplantae > Streptophyta > Magnoliopsida > Rosales > Cannabaceae > Humulus > Humulus lupulus. The sequence continues at coordinate 209,010,449 of NC_084794.1, read as the reverse complement.
TCCGGATATTTGGTTTACCACAAGTAGGGAGTCACTGTATACTTCTATTTTTTGGGCTCCGACTTCTCTGGCCAGTTGTAATCCAGCTAGCATGGCTTCGTGTTCTGCCTCGTTGTTGGATGCTGGGAACGTGAAACGGATGGCGCTCTGGAGCTGATGCCCTTGGGGAGAGATTAGGATAACCCCTGCTCCAGCTCCTTTTTCATTGGAGGCTCCGTCTACATAGACCTTCCATGTGGGAAGTTCCGGGATAGGATCTTCCGGGAGGTCGTTCATTCCTGAGCATTCCACAATAAAGTCCGCGAGAGCTTGTCCTTTTACGGAAACACGTGGCTTGTAGTGGATGTCGAACTGGCTCAGTTCCATGGCCCATTTAAGCAATCTGCCAGAAGATTCGGGCTTCTGCAAGACTTGTCGGAGAGGGTGGTTGGTGAGTACTCTGATGGTGTGTGCCTGGAAATAGGGCCTTAGCTTCCGCGAAGCGATTAGCAAGTAGAGGGAGAGTTTCTCGATCATTGAATATCTGGACTCGGCGTCCAGTAACCTCTTGCTTACGTAATACACAGGGAGCTGGAGACGGCCGTCTTCCCGGACGAGTGCGGCACTAACGGCGTGTTTTGTCACAGCTAAGTACAAGAACAACGCCTCCCCTTCGACAGGTTTGGACAGAATGGGAGCTCGGGTTAGATGTTCCTTGAGGTGTTGGAAGGCTGCTTCGCATTCGGGGGTCCACTCGAACTTCTTGTTTCCTCGCAACACATTGAAGAAGGGGATACACTTGTCAGTGGCCTTGGATACGAAGCGGCTGAGAGCAGCTATCCTTCCGGTAACGCTTTGGACGTCCTTATGCTTTCGGGGAGAAGGCATATCTATGAATGCTTTAATTTTCTCAGGGTTGGCCTCCACTCCGCGGGAGCTGACAATGAAACCGAGGAACTTCCCAGACGAGACCCCGAAAGTACATTTCTTCGGATTCAGTTGCATTCCGTACTTTCGGATCACGGCGAAAGCTTCCTCAAGGTCGTCACTGTGGTCCCCGGAGGTCTTGGATTTTACCAACATGTCGTCCACGTACACCTCCATGTTCCTCCCCAGTTGGTCCTTGAACATCTTGTTTACTAGACGCTGGTACGTCGCCCCAGCATTCTTCAAACCGAAAGGCATGACCACGTAACAGTAGACACCCTTGTCCGTGAGGAAGCTGGTGTGTTCCTGGTCCGCGACATGCATCTTGATCTGGTTGTATCCGGAGTACGCATCCATGAAGGATAAGAGTTCATACCCGGAAGTAGCGTCTACCATCTGATCGATTCGCGGAAGAGGGAAACAATCTTTCGGGGAGGCTTTGTTTAGGTCCGTGAAGTCAATGCACATTCTCCAGGACCCATCGGGTTTCGGGACCAGAACTGGGTTGGCCAACCACACGGGATAGTGTGACTCCTGGAGAAAGCCTATGGACATCAGCTTGTCCACTTCAGCTTTGACGGCTTCGACCCTCACTGGGTCTAACGGCCTCCTCTTTTGGCGAACTGGAGTTGCAGATGGGTCTATGTTGAGTGCGTGGCACGCAACATTAGGATTAATCCCCGTCATATCAGCGTGGCACCAGGCCAGGATATCCTGATTATTCTTCACAGTGGCCACGATCTTATCTCGAATGGCCGATGGCAGGTTTTTCCCAACCTGAATGACTTTGGTGGGATCTCCCGGGTTGAGGATCACTTCTTTGACTTCCTCCATCGGTTCTATCGCTTTCTCGATCCCCACTCTTGGGTCGAGTTCGTCAAAGTATGCCCCTTGAGCACCCCCAGTTTCTGGTGATTCTTCCGCCAAAGGAACGGCAGCAACCGTCTCCTGGACCGTGTAGACGGATCGGACGGAGACGTTATAACAGCTTCGTGCGCTTCATTGGTCTCCTCGAAGGGTGCCGATACGCCCATCGTCGCATGGAAACTTCAAGCATAAGTGGCGTATTGAGGTTATGGCCCCACAATCTATTAGGACCGGTCGGCCTAGGATGGCATTATACGCCGTGGGGCAGTCGACCACCACGAATGTGCTGTGCTTGAAGACACAAGCGTCGCTTTCTCCTCTGAGGGTGACTGGAAGTTGAATTTTGCCTAATGGCATGAGTGCATCCCCATTGAACCCTTGAAGCTGGATGGGGCATGGGGTCAGGTCTGTCTCGGTTAATCTGATCGCGTGGAAGGCCGCTTTGAAGAGGATGTTTACGGAGCTTCCGTTATCGACCAAGATCTGTGAGACCTTCTTATTGGCAATCTGGGCTTCCACCACGAGGGGATCGTTGTGGGGGAAGTGCACATGTCGGGCATCGTCCTCCGTGAAGGTGATGGGAAGGTCCATCATTCGGGGACGTTGAGCAAGTGATTGAACGAAAGCGCACATCTCCCCGGTGTGTTCTAACTCCCTCAAGTACCTCTTCTGGGAGTTGCGGGTGCTTCCGGCAAGGTGCGGTCCTCCGGAAATGGTGGCTACGTGTCCGTCAACGGGTGGCGGAGCAAGGCCGGGCGGATATGGGTTGCCAGGTCCTGGAGCCAACAAGGCAATGGGTGCCGGAGCGGTTGGAGCAGGAAGCGCTGGGAACTGAGACCCGGGAGCTTGGGGGTGACCGGCTCCAGGAGCGCTAGCGGTCCCCCTCTGTCCCGGGGAATATGCAGCTCCGTGAACTACTCCCTGTCCGGGATAGATAATGGGTATCCTCACCCACTGACCGAGGTGTCCCGCTCTTGCCAGGGACTCGATCTCATCCTTCAGCTGAAGGCACTCGTTCGTGGTGTGCCCCACGTCTCCGTGGAACTCACACCTCTTATTGGAGTCTCGCGGACGCCTTCCTCCGTGAGACACTTTCGGGGGCTTCCTGTAGTTGACCATATTACAGGTCGCCCGATAGACATTCTCTCGCGAGTCTATCAAACTGGTATACTCCGTGAACTTGGGCTCATAGTCCTTCCGGGGTTTCTTTGAATGATCTCCCCGGTTGGAGTTTCTTCCGCTTCGTTTACTCCGCGATTGGCTCAAATTTCGTTCTGGGCCTTCCGCTTGCGTCTGCGGCAGGCCAGGAGCGATACTACATCCGGTTTGTACAGCTCCGTACCCAGAGAAATGGGTTTGACTCGGCGTCTGAGCATACGCGGAAGGCCCATACACACTTGGAGTGAATTGGGCTCCTGGAAGCGTGAGGGCTGGTGCGGGAGCTTGCGAAGCAAAGCTCGGCGCAGTCATGGAAGGCGTTGGAGCTGGGGGAACTCCAAAGGCCTGCTGGTAGGCATCCTCAAGGTTGATGATTCCCTGAGCTTTTGACATGAATTCGGACAGCGTTTCTGCCCGTCTCCTTTGCATTTCCCCCCATAGTAGGGAGCCGACAGTAAGGCCCGATTGAAGGGCGATCAGCTTCATGTCATCGCTGACCTTGGTCTTTGCAGCAGCTTCCATCATTCTCTGAATGAAAGCTTTGAGGTTCTCATGGGGTAGCTGCTTGATGTTGGTTAAGGAACCAACCTCCATGTCGTGGTCTCGGGCAGCAATGAACTGCCTTCTGAATGCGGACTGTAGCTCCTTCCAACTGTGGATGGATCCGGGAGCTAATCTTTTCCACCAATCCTCCGCGGACTTGGTAAGGGTGAGTGAGAAGCACATGCATTTGGCGTCCTCACTGACGCGCGCCACTTGCATCATTTTGTTGTATTTGGCTAGATGGGTGCGCGGGTCTGTCCTCCCCTCATATAATTCTATGTGAGGCATTTTGAAGTTATCCGGGAGGGACGTTTCCGCGATCCTCCGAATACATGGTTCCGGGTCTTCCTCCTCAGAGTCCGACAGGGCCCCACTTTTCTTCCGGACCAGCTTGGTCAAGGCAGCGATCTGTTCCTCGAGCCTCTTTGTATCACTCTCCGGGAGGTCACGTCCCCGGAGCTTGTCATTAAGATGATTTCGGAGGTCCTGTCCTCGAGGCCGGGCCTTTTCTCCTTTGGCCTTTTCATACTTGGCCTCCAACCTTCTTCTTAGGTCCACCGTGGACCAGCTATCTTCGGAGTGTGTGTCCGCCGCCCGACCGTCCTGGTTGACGGAATCACTGGGGCGGTTGTTCCTTCCCCTAGGCCTGGGTGCCTTAGCACCAGGCCCTTTAGGCACAGAGTGCCCCCTTGGGGCTGAAGGACGTCTGGGCTTAGGAGCGCCAGAGACCTTCTGCGCGCGCGGGGGGGGGGGCAGTCGGCCTGGTGATTCGCGCCTTTAGGAGGTGCAGGGGCGTCAGTGCGCACAGGCTCCCCAACTTTTTCTTTGCCCTTATTAGGGGCGGCTTTGGATGGTTCAGCAGCGGCTGGATCCGGCATGGGGGCATCAGCACCACCTAGAACAGAGGCATCCTCGTCCGAGTCGCCTAGATCTCCGAACTTACTTTGGAGGCGCTCCATCATGCGTTGCATTTTTTCGGAGACGCGCTCCTGCTCAGCAAGCTTGGCCTTAGTGACCACCAGTTCTTCGGCTACTTGGACCAGTTCTGGGTCCTTCTCATAGTAGCAGCCGTCTTTGTAGTAACCGTCTTGGACATACTCTTCTTCGTCTTCTAAGTATGTCGTATCTTCAGTACTGACCCGATCCTGGCGGGATGTCGGGTCTTCACCTTGGTAGTCCAAGGGTTCGTTTTGTACCGCATCTTCCATCATAGTATCGGGGTTGACCCTAGCATTTTTGTCAACCGCGGATTTTCTCGTAGTCACCGTCTTTTTAGCACGGAGTGAACACAAAAAACGTACACAGAAAAAGAGCTGACTAACAACTTCCTACAGCTCTCAATGAAAGCACCAAAATGTTTACCGAGTTTTTCGGAAACAAATAAGAACGGAATAATAAAAAGACAAGAGCTATAGAAATGCAGAAATGTAAATAAACAAACAGTGTTTTTACGTGGTTCAGGCGTTAACGAGCCCTAGTCCACGAGTCGATGTTATTATACTTATAGAGAATAACAGTCAAACAGCTGGTGTATAAGGAACTCACAACCTCACAGTGTTTCTCTCGGGTTCTCTTGGAGAAGATGAAGCTAGAGAGATTTTAGTAGAGTTCTTGCTATGTGATTTGTTGGCCGTCCCCCCCTATTGTAAAATGAGGGGGTCTTTATAGCTAGGGTTTTCCTCTACTCACATGAGTCTTAATTACACCAGCCATAAATAGGGGATACAATTACCGTAGTCACCTTGCTACCAGGCTCTATGTGGGTATATTTACGTGAAAGTATGGGGAATGCACAAAGGCAGCCGTCTTTTCCAAGTTGTCAGCGGAACAGTAGGCGAAATAGTACTTTTAGGCGTGCTGGGATGTGTGCGGCTTTGACCTGTCGGGCGTGTCAGGCGGGATTCTGTGTCAGGCGGATATCATTCCAACTATGCCTCCTCCATGACTCGACCGCCTGGTCTTGTTCCGTGCGAGGCACGGAACTGTTTCCGCGAAGACCGCTTGAAGAGCTTCTCCTGGAAGGAGCTTCCCCGAAGGATACCCCTTCGGGAGTCCGGGAGAGTTGACGAGCTTTCGTGTCGCGTTTACTTGAAAGAGTAATCCGGACACTAAACGGGAGAGGCGAAGCCTTTCTGTCCATCCGCGAGCTCTGGTCACCTACCGTGAAAGACATTGATAATTCTGCTTCCCCGAGGATATCCATCTAAACGCTATCCGGAAATCTGGATAACATTATTATATATTTAAATCTCAAACTATGTGATTAAATATTTTATTTTACCAAACAAAGTTGTGATTTCATTAGTCTTGAATTAGGTTTTACATTTAAGATTATTTTTTCTTTTTAATAAAGCATGATCTTTAATTTTTTTTATAAAGGAAACTTTCATTGATTTTCAAAGTGTGTGTATAACATATGTTTAATGCTAAAAGTCAAGGTCATATCTCAATCTCATATGGTGAAACTTTTTTTTTTTTTTATGGATTTACAGATTGGAGCAGAAGCAGACTAGTCTAAAGACATTACTTCTACTTTGAAGCTTGAGGTAAATTTATTATCTTTGTTATATTGGATTATAATATATAGGCTTGTGTGAATGTGATATTAGGCTTGTTGTGTGCTGCCCTATTGTAGTGAATATTAGGCTTGTGTGCTTCTCTGTTGTAATGGATATTAGGCTTGTGTGCTGCTCTGTTGTAGTGGATTATAGACTTGTGTGCTACCCTGTTGTAGTGGATATTAGGCTTGCTGTGTGCCACTTTGTTGATTAGTTTTTTTTTCTTAAATATGTTGTATTAGGTAATTAATATTGATGAGGTAGATGAAACTCCTCCTCCGATAGATGAAACTCCTCCTCCGATAGATGATCAACTACCTCAAACTCAGACTGAAAATCCTACTCCTACTGATAAGGGTAGAAAAATTAGGGCGAGAAAGAGGGGTAAACCTCCCATCCCTCATCGAAAAACAATGGGAAAAAGGTCATCTGTTTGGGATCATTTTACTAAGGAAGATCCTCCTCCCCTCCCCCGAAAGATCCTAATGAAGAGCCTCCTCCCCCCAAGTGTATAAGTAATTATTGTGGATCTGACTTCTTGTGTGACACTAGAAAACATTAAACTAGGCATTTGTGGAACCATTTTAATAAAGTTTGCGAGCTAAGTCCATTTAAGATTGATGAGCATAAATAAAAGACTTTAAGGTTTGAGCCTGTAAAGGGAGGGAAAATGGGGGAAACAAGCTTAGTAGCAGTATCTTATAACAAAGAAGCTCGTAGGGTAGCCCTCAAACAATATACTATGTTGGATGAATTGCAATTTAGACATGTCGAGGGTGAAGGGTTCAAAAGATTTGTCAAAACACTCCAACCTAGGTTTGAGATCCATTCTTGAATGACTATTGCTAGGGAAGTATTGAAGTTATATAAGGAGGAAAAGGTGACATTGAAAAATATTTTGAGCCGTGAGAGGATATCGATTACTACTGATACTTGGACTTCCATTCAAAATTTAAATTACATGGTCATCATTGCTCATTGGATTGATAATGATTGGGAGTTTCAGAAAAGAATTATCAATTTTTTCCAAGTGGTAGATCATAGAGGGGAAACCATTGGCAAAGAGATTAAGCTATGTCATTTAGAATGGGGCATCTCTAAGTTGTTTACCATTACAGTAGACAATGCTTCCTCAAATGATGTTGTCATTAGATACTTGAATAGGAAGTTCAAAGAGAAAGAGAAGGAGCTTATTTTGGATGGAAAGTTTGTACATATAAGGTACTACACTCATATAGTGAACCTAATTTTCACTGAAGGGTTAAAGGAAAAACATGGGTCAATTGCAGCAATTAGAAATGTTGTGAGGTTTGTTAGGTCTTCTCCTTCTAGGCTAAATTTTTTTAAGGAGCTTGTGATGGAGGAAATGATTGAATGTAAAGGGCTTCTGTGTTTAGATGTCCAACCAAGATGGAACTCCACATATCTAATGCTAAATTGTCAATGAAATTTCAGAATGCATTTGAGAGGATGGAATTAGGTGCTAATTATATGCAATATTTTGAAGAGGTTGACAATGATGGAAAGGAAAAGGAGGGACCCCCCACTAATGTTGATTGTGATCATGTTTTAGTGTTTCTGAGGATTTTGGAGACTTTTTATGAAGTAACATTAAAGTTTAGTGGGTCTAATTATGTTACTATTAATAAGTACTTCATTGAGATCTACAATATGCACATGAGTTGTATGACTTAGCAGTTGACGATGATGAGAAGGAGTTGTTGAGGACAATGGCAACGAGCATGAAACTAAAGTATGACAAGTATTGGGGAAAGCTTGATGATTGTAATGGGGCACTTATAATTTCCTTGGTTCTTGACCCAAGATACAAGCTTGAGTATCTCAGTCATTGCTTTAGTGCTACTTATGATGAGATGACGTGCAAAGAGATGATGAAAAGGGTAGAGCAGACAATACGGGCAATGATTGATCAATATAATGAGACAACATCAAGTCTTCATCCATCGACATGAATGAATCAGCCATAGTTTCAGTCTATTGTTAGTGGTTCTTCCACGTTCGCCATGCTTGTTAGTGGTCGACCTACTGCCAGGATGAGTTTGTGGCACGGAGAATGGAGAAAGATGATGGAGTGATAAGAATGAGGTTGATAAATATTTGGAAGAGGAACCTGAGCAACCAAGTGAAAATTGTAATGTTTTGGAATGGTGGGCTAGTAGTGGGTGCTAATACAAGATCTAGTAGTGGGTGCTAATACAAGATCTTATTACTCATTGTTTGTGATGTGTTAGCTATACTTGTTACCACCGTTGATTCTGAGGTGGAATTTTCTATTGGAGGTTGAATTTTAGATCCTTTTAGAAGCTCAGTAAGCCCAAATATGGTCAAAACATTAATTTGTCTCAAAAACTGGTGGAGCATATCACATCAACCCATTATTGTTTGAGACTACATGGATGAAGAAGAAGTGCTTCAAACATTAGAGTATCTCGAGTCTGGTAATTTATTACATTTTATTTGGATTTTCATGGTCTAACTTGCAACTTATAACTTATAAATATTTATTTTAAGTGTGTGAATGTTTATAATCTAATATTTATATTTTATATTAATAATATTTGTAGAGATGACTGATGATGCTACTAGTGTTGGGCCAGCCTCATCCACTGTCAATGTTCAATCTTCAGCATCATCATCTGCACAACAATCTGCAAATTTAATGAATTGCTTGTAAGAATTTATTTGTTTCTTATTTTACTTAGTGTTTTGTTATTTATTTCTATGATTTATTTTCTTTAATAATTTTTTTTATTTGAACATTTGAAAGGAAGGAAGGAGTGGTCATACATACTACTAATCTTTTTCTTTGTATTTTGGATTTTTATGGATTTTATGTTTATGGTTGTAGTTATGGACTTTATTATGATTGTAGTTATGGAATTTATGTTTAATTATGGTTGTATTTTGGGACTTTTGACATTTTTATGTTTGTAATTTGGACTTTGGACATTAGATAATAGGTAAGGAATTGATTATTTTGTTTAAGTTTAAGTGTTTTAGTATATTACTTTCGTAGTTTGTTTCTTGAAATGCATTAAAATCACATTTCTTTTCTAATTTCTATAACTTATGTTTCATGTGTTATGCATTTTTCAAAAAAAATTACCAAGGCCCAATTTGTAAAAAATCAATTGAACCAAACTAACAACAAAGTTTTAAAAAAAACATGTGAAAAGTAAAAAAACAAAATTTAAAAGTGTATAAAAATGGTATTTTAGAAAAATTTGTACCAATGCCCATTTTCGTCCCAAAGCCCAATTTCGACCCAATCCCACCGAAAACCTGACCTGATTAAACCTGAAACCGGAAATTTCCGAAAATCTTGAAAACTTCGGAGCAGGTTTGATACCCCATTTCCCCACCTGCAACTCGCAAAACTCGAACCCGATGCACCCGAAACCTGAAAATCTGATTCGTGTTCAACCCTACAATAAAGTCCAACTTAGGTAAATAGGCATTAACAATTTGAGTTTGCATGGAGGAGAACTGTGTTTAGTATGTCGTACGCACTACTAAGACTCTTCCATACAAAGACCAAAAAGACAAGAATTTGAATATTCGTATTATTAATTGTTATTCAATGGATTAGGCACAATCTAGTAATGCAAAACAAATTGACCTTCAGAAGTGGAACCACCCACAATAGAGGAATTTAAACTTTACATGTTCAATTAGGCTCAAATAAAACCTAACATTTTATGAAAGTTTTATTTGAGTATTCCCATATTTTTCAAAACATAAATTGGGTCATCATTATACTTATATTTAAAGCCTAAATGCAAAAAAATAACTTAATAATGATGCATGACATGTCAATAATTGGATTGGTCTAGAATATCAATCTATATGGCATGTTACTTATTAAAGACATTTATTTCCAAAATAAAAATTTTTGCCAAAAATAAAATAAATTTTAACTAACCAACAATAATTAGGCATTTATCAATTTAAAAATAATTAATTAATTAAAATAACTTTTTGAAAAAATTCAATTCAATTAATTAAATTTAAACTTGATTATTAAGTTTACAAAATATCCCACAAAATAAGGAAAATAAAAAAATTAATTTTTTAACCATAAATAATTTGAAATTAAAAAAATATCAGTTTCCAAAACAAAATATCAATTTTTGAAATTTATTGTTTCCCAAAAAAAAAAAATTAGCGCCACACGTCCCAAATTGCAAAAATTCGACCTTTTTGTGCCAAAAATCATTCCAAACTTGTTTCTGATCATTTTTAGGGGTTTTATTAAATTAATAAAACACACATAAAAATTTAAAACACCTAAACAATTCAGGCAAAAATACATAAAACATAACACATGTTGCTAGAACATGCAACCATCCAATTCTCTAAACATGTCAAAGTTCATAAACATAATCATGCATTCAAAAACATCTAGATCTAGGCAACCTAAGCTCTGAGGTCAATTGTAGGATCTTTGAATTTAAATGTATATGCATGCTCCCTATTATTTTTCAAAAAATATAATAACAACATAGAATAGCATGGCATATATATGAACATCATATTCATAAATTAAAACAAACACAAAGATGTAGAAACTTACAAATACGCAACGGAACAATGACTCCTTCATTTAGATTCTCTAACATTTGATTCCTAGTGGTAGCAAGGTATTTCCAAAAATCTAAACTGCTTAAATTAAGTCTTCCAAGCCTATCTCTAAATCAAGTCTAACAAAGAGTGGGCAAGTTCTCAATACATGAGATCAAATTACAAAGGAAAGAACAAGAGAATGAGCGGCCAAGAAAGGATTAGACCCTCTATGTTTTTACTTACCCAATGAATCAATTGAGACTCACTCATGAAAACCCTAGACATCACATTCTTTATATAGGCAACTTAATTGGCTTTATTTAAATTTAAATTAATTAAAATAATAAACAAAAAAATCAAAGCCTTGGGCTCCCACAAATGGACTTGGGCTCAATCTCTTTGTTTTTAATTTAAATTCTAATTGGGCTTAAATTCAAAATCTTTTTATTTATTTATCTTTCAAATAATTAATTAAATCCTTCTTCACATTAACTAATTATAATTTGAAACTTGATTTAATATTATTTATTTATATTGACACCAATTTATCAATATTAATAATTTTCCCAAAGATTCTCTTTCATTCCCAAATTCTTATTACATGTAAATATCACTAAATTGACCTAGTCAATTTGATATTTCTAAGTGATAATTAAATCAATTGTTTGAGAATATTAAACTTGATTTCATAAGATATTACATGGGGAACATGGATCCATGAACTCAAGTTACAATAAGTTCCCATGAGATTATTTATTATAATAAATTATGTCACAACTTATAAATTCCTCATGACTCCTCTATAGACTCGAAATTTGACTCTTAAGTTCACATATCGTATTTTACTAAACCACAGATACATTATCCATTGTTATAACTGTTATAGTCGTTTAATCCTCTATCGATGACTTACTAACGAGCTGAGTAAAAATTATCATTTTACCCCTTATTTGTATTTTATCTTTAACTCCCACTAAGTCCCTTGTAAATGATAAATCCGTGAACTTATTTATAGATATATGAGCGTTCAATCATTTACCCTTTTGGTCTAAGCTATTAAGGAAGTCATCTTTTCACCTCTCATACAAAAACTATAGATTTCATATCTATGAATAACACTGCCACTCAATTACACTACTAAATCTCAAAGATGTAAGTATGGGCTAGACCGTAGGGCAAGCTGGTAACGAACAAGTCAAAAGATTTAAATAATATAATTAGCAGAATATTTTCACTCAGAATTAAGATCAACTTAACATATGGTCAACGTTGTGACATTGATTAGATTCGATAACGCCAATACTTATTTATCTATCGATAATCAATAGTGGTCCTAGTCCAATGTACCCATATACATTTGATCTTATCTATTTGGTCAATGCCTAATTTAGATCCATATGGTATCAGAGATCTTATGGTATTATAAGTAGATCATATTGTAGATTACTAGATTAGTGACCTATAGAATATAATTACAATTATAATTCATTGTGACTTAGTCACTATAATTGTAATTATTTATATATTCGAGATTTTATAAATGTTTATATTATTCTAATAATCATGTAATAAAACAAGCAAATAACTCGGTTGTCAAACTAAATAATTTATACTTCTTTTATTGATAATATAAAATTGCTTTACATATCTTTTATAGTTTTATAAGGGCATAAAACCCAACAAGTTCTTCCCATAAAACCCAACAAGTTCTTCCCCTAATTTTACAGTTTATTTTCTTCATACTCAATTTTCACAAAAAAACATTAATATTTACATTTTCTCTTTCTTGGAAGGAAATAATAAAAAAGAAAAAAGGGCAACAAAATTCTTTACACATAAATTTTTATGATAAACACTTTTATATTCAGTATTCACAAATCAATATTTATTTCAATTTTGTAAACTATAAAATAAATAAATACCTAAAGAGTCGTGACTTTGTTGAAATAGTGGTGTGTTCCCTCTCTGGTGTTGAATCTTTTGATGGTGATCCCTTTTTTGTTGCAGAAAGTACACATCACGTAGAGAATGAGAGAACAAAAGAAAGGAGTAACGACAAGAGAGAGAATGAGAGAGAGAGAATGAGAGAGAGAGAAAGAGGGGAAAATGTGGTAAGTTGAATTTTTTTTATTATTATTTTGTAATATTAATGAATTGTAGAAGAATATGTAGAGTGGAGGAAGAGAAGTGGGATAGAGAATGGAAAAAATATAATGAGCAAATGTTATTTTATAATATTATATTAATTTTTTGTAGATTGCTGACTTTATTGAGGAGGGACGCTCCCCACTAGGCTATTACTATATATTGATACATTAACTTTTTTTTTGTGTAAATAAAATATATTTTTTTTCAGCATTGGCTTTTACCCACTCTAGGCTTTCATTTGGGACCGCCCATGGGTTAGAATGAATTAAGATTAATAAACATAGTACATCTTATATTTCTTAAAAAAGTCGTTTTAAATTCTTGTACTAAGCCCCTCAAACTATAATGTTATTTCATTAGTGTCACTGATTTGCTCTTGAGTCATCGTCAATTTCCAGCCCTCTGAAGTTAGTCTACCATTATTTTATTAATTTACCACATATTTGAACAATTAGTATCGATTTTCCATAAGATATTTCAACAGATGTTATTGATTTTATCAACCTTACGCAAGAGCACGTATCGTAACAAGTAATATATTAAAATTGATCCCACATAAACTAATCTTTAAGTGTTAAATACCAATCACTATTTTTTTCAATCCAAGTTAAATAATAATTCAAGAAAATAAAGAAAATGAGATAACCCTAGAGAATAAGTATAAGGCGGAGGAATAAAGTACTCAGAAATTTATTATTACTCAATGTATAGAATTTAAATTCTTTGATGAAAAATTCTTTCTCCTACATGTTCATGAATAAAAAATCAATATGAACAAACTTTATACCATAAAGATTGCTCTACTGGAAGCTTTTCTTGTTTATGTATTAATAGCCAAGTTGCCTCCATCATGGAGGGGCCATAGAAAAAAAAGATTTTGTTATGTAAAACTATCGAACACTCAAACAAACCAGAAACTAAGAACACAAGCACACAATAACACACACACTCAAAACAGTAAAGAACACTTCTGTAGACGTGGTTCAGAAGGATTTCTCCAACCTACATCCACGGGAAAACCAACTCTCTTTTGATCTTTATTGCTCTGATGATAATTACAAAGTAAGCTATATGTTTTCAAATGATTACAAGCCTTTATATAGCTATGAAACAAAATATAACTAACCAAAATGTATAAACAGAACAGTTGGACCAATTAGTTAACAGACTTGGATTTAAGGCTTTATATGATAGCCAAGTAGACTAAAACAATATTAATTAGCAATCAACACATCACAATTCTCCACCTTGATTGATAATGAACCCTTAGAGAGAAGATTTTTAGACCACTATTCTTAATCATCTGTGATCTGAAGCAAGTTTAGACAGTGTCTAAACTTGTTTATAGGCAAAGGTTTGGTAAGCATGTCTGCTGGATTGTCATCAGTAGATACTTTGCTGAGTTTGACCCTCCCCTCTCAGATAATATCTCGAATAAAGTGTAATCGCACATTAATGTGCTTAGTTCTTTCATGAAAAACCTGATTTTTGCTGAGGTGAAGGGCACTTTGACTGTCACAGTAAACAGTTAAATGTTTCTGGTCTATGTCGAATTCTCTAGTAATTCCTTTCAGCCACAATGCTTCTTTTACAGCTTTTGTACATGCTATGTATTGAGCCTCAGTTGTAGATAAAGGAACAATAGATTGTAGATTTGCTTTCCAACTTATAGTGAACCCATTCAGATTGAATACATACCCTGTTTGTGACCTTCTTGAGTCAATGTCACCAGCATAATCAGAGTCTAAAAATCCCACTACTTCTGACTTATTAGTACCAGATCCATACAATAATCCCGTATTTGTAGTTCCCTTTAAATACCTCATGATCCACTTGACAGCTTTCCAATGTTCTATGCCTGGTTTTCCCATAAATCTACTCACAATGCTTACTGCATAACACAGATCCGGACGAGTACAAACCATCAGATACATTATACTTCCCACTACATTCGTATAAGGTATCTTTTCCATATATTTACTATCTTCTTCATTAAGAGGGGACTGAGTACAAGAAAGTTTGAATTGTTGACCTATAGATGTGTTAACTGGTTTGGTATCACTGAAACCAAACTTACTTAGAATCTTAGAAATGTAGCTTCTCTGAGACAACTTCAATCTTCTACAGTTTCTGTCTCGAGTAATTTCTATTCCTAGAATCCTCTTGGCTGAACCAAGATTCTTCATCTCAAACTCTCTATTCAACAATTTCTTAACTTTGTCTATTTCTCCCTTATGTTTGCATGCAACAAGCATATCATCTACATATAACAGTAGGTAAAAAATAGCTTTTGCATTCCTTACATACACACAACTATCATATGAACTCCTTTTGAAACCAGATTTGGTTACAAAATCATCAAACCTTTTGTACCATTGCCTAGGAGATTGCTTTAGTCCATATAAGGATCTTTTTAATAGACAAACATGTTCTTCCTTCCCTCTCACTTCAAAACCTTTTGGTTGACTCATTAGAATCTGTTCTTCTAAATCCCCATGTAGAAAAGCTGTTTTGACATCTAACTGTTCAAGTTCTAAATCTTCAACAGCCACTATACTTAGCAAAATTCTTATTGATGTATGTTTTACAACAGGTGAGAAGATCTCATTATAATCTACTCATTCTCTTTGTGTAAAACCTCTTGCTACCAATCTTGCCTTATATCTGTCCTTTTCTACACCTGGGATACCTTCTTTGAACTTATAGACCCACTTGCTTCCAACTATTTTCTTTCTAGCAGGCTTCTCTACAAGAATCCAAGTCTTATTCTTGTTAAGCGAGTCTATTTCTTCCCTCATTGTATTTTCCCACTCAAGTCTATCATTTGACATCATGGCTTCCTCATAAGTTCTAGCTTCATCACTAGCATCTGCTATGCTTAAAGCATAATGAACCACATCAGCAAAACCAAATCTGGTTGGAGCTTTGACTGCCCTCCTTTTTCTATCCCTGACCAATTGATAGTCTTGAGTATCATCATCATCTTCATTTTGATCAATTTCTGTTTCCTCTTGCTGATTTACTTCTTCTCTCTGAATATTTCTGTTTCAACTTGTTCCTTATGCTGATCTTGTTCTTCAAGCTCCACCTCAAACTGAGTACTATTATCTACAAATTTACTTGTACTTTCAACTTGCCTTCTGACTGTATCTTTATACATTTTACCTTCTTCAAATACAACATCACGGCTAATGAAGTACTTTTGATGGTTTCCTAGCTCAATACTCCACATTTTGTATCCTTTTACTCCTTCTAGATACCCAATAAAGATGCATTTCCTTGCTCTAGCATCTAACTTACCCTGCCTTATATGAGCATAAGCCACACACCCGAAAACTCTCAATTGTCCATAATTTGCAGCATGTCCAGTCCAAACTTCAATTGGGGTTTTAAAATCAATGGCAGATGAGGGACATCGATTTATTAGGTAGCAAGCAATCACCACAGCTTCAGCCTAGAAATTCTTTGGAAGTCCTGAATAGATGAGCATACATCTGACTCTTTCTAGGATGGTTCTGTTCAGTCTTTCAGCAAGCCCATTCTGCTATGGAGTCCTTGGAATTGTCAAGTGTCTACCAATACCATTTTGCCTGCAAAACTTGTTAAACTTATCTGCACAAAACTCCAAACCATTATTTGTTCTAAACTTTTTAATTCTTCTCCCAGATTAGTTTTCAAGCATGATGTTGATGCTCATAATCTCATCAAGAGAAAATGTAAGGCCATCATATGGGCGAGGCGTCCTATTCAGCGAGGCCATCATATGGGCGAGGCGCCCTGTTCCGCGAGGCCATCATATGGGCGAGGCGCCCTGTTCCGCGAGGCCATCATATGGGCGAGGCGCCCTATTCCGCGAGGCCCCCATATGGGTGAGGCGCCCTATTCCGCGAGGCCATCATATGGGCGAGGCGCCCTATTCCGCGAGGCCATCATATGGGCGAGGCGCCCTATTCCGCGAAGCCATCATATGGGCGAGGCGCCCTATTCCGCGAGGCCATCATATGGCGAGGCCATCATATGGGCGAGGCGCCCTATTCTGCGAGGCCATCATATGGGCGAGGCGCCCTATTCCGCGAGGCCATCATATGGGCGAGGCGCCCTGTTCCGCGAGGCCATCATATGGGCGAGGCGCCCTATTCCGCGAGGCCCCCATATGGGCGAGGCGCCCTATTCCGCGAGGCCATCATATGGGCGAGGCGCCCTATTCCGCGAGGCCATCATATTGGCGAGGCGCCCTATTCCGCGAGGCCATCACATGGGCGAGGCCATCATATGGCAAGGCCATCATATGGCGAGGTCGTCCCATTCCGCGAGGCCACCGATCCACGAGGCCCTTGGGCCACTCCCACCATGCCCATGCGCGGGGCCGAGGGAGGCTGCGAGGCCGTCAATGGCGCCCCATGCGCGAGGCCGCGCAAGGTCCCACGCGCACACGCCCCGGGATGTCCACCAGCCCACCATCTTCTCAGGAGGCCGACACCCCATGACTTGATGCGTATGGGCCAAAGATCCCCTTTTTCACACCTCGAAGTCCCTATGCTTAGGAGATCCAGTACGAGCCAAATGGGACATATTTGTACGACCAAGTACTAGGTACAGATACCAGTGCCAGCAAGGATCATGGTCCGTACGTCTACGGCCATAGGTCAGAACCGACACCACTACCTCCTGTGCCACTACGCCTGCCACCATGCATCAGATACGGGTACAGATGAGTAGTGGAGACATCCTCCTGACACCTGCTCCTGTATAGGATGTACAACCACAACCTCTGAGGCCACACCCCTAGTACAGTACGTATGTACGACTTGGTCCCCTGGACCACTATGTACCTGAGGCCATTAGAGCCTACTATAAAAGGAACTCCAAGGCCACCTGAAAGGGGGTTGGAAATTTTACTGTAGCAGAGGCATTAGTGTGAACGAGATACTGAATTCTTCATTGTTGTTATACCATTGTTCTTGAGTTGTTGTTCAAGTTTTCATATCTTTCCAACTAGCAATTTTAATTTGATAATTTTTCCAACTTAACTTCGTTGACGAGTTCTCACCGTCAACACATGATTTTTAGTTCTTTAAACTTTTCTCGAGCATCATTCTTATTCTTTAAAATGTACACCCTAACATGCCTAGAAAAATCATCTATGAAAGTTAGAAAGTACCTTGCACCACCTCTTGATATTGTTATGGTTGGACCCCATAAATCCGAGTGCAAGTAGTCTATAATGCCCTTAGTTTTATGCATTTCGGCCCCAAACTTAACTCTAGTTGATTTACCAAGAACACACTGCTCACAAAATCCCAACTCTTGTATCTGATCTTTGCCAAAGACCCTAAGTTTTCCCAGAATTTTCAAACCTCCCTGGCTAATGTGTCTGAGCTTTCTATGCCAAAGTAGAGTTGCTTCATGAGCCATTTTTGTTACTGCATTTGCCTGTTGCTTCAGAGTACTTCCTTGTAGTACATATATTCCATTTACCACTGAGCCCTTCATGATGACCATAGAACCTTTTATCACCTTTAACAGACCATTTTCAACTTTCACAAAACAACCATCTTGATCAAGCATGGCTACTGAGATTAAATTTTTCTTGATCTCAGGAACATGTCTAACATTCTCCAATTCTGTGACACTCCCATCATTAAGTTGCAGCTTGATCTTGCCAATTCCAATAATTGAGCATGCTCGATTGTCCCCAAGTTTCACAGTTCCACCACTTAGCTTTGTATATTCACAAAACTGATTTCTGTCTGGACAAACATGGAAAGAGCACCCTGAGTCGACCACCCAGCCACAATCAAAACATTCATTTGTCACAACCAAGATCCCTACACTCTCATATCCTTCACTGTCACCACATTCAGAGACCACATCAACTTCTCCATTTTTCTTTTGATTGTATCCTTTAAGCACAGGACAATCTTTCCTTAGATGATCTGTTTTATTACAAACAAAACATCTCCTCTTAAACTTAGAATTTGTCTTCCCTTTGTTTTGACCCGATTGATTCTTGTTCTCTTTCTTGAAAGTTTTCCCTCGAACAAATAACCCATCTCCATTCGAATCTTCCTTCAATTCTGACTTTCTTTTCAATTCCTTTGACATAAAAGCACTTTGAACCTCCTCTAGTGTTAGAGACTCCTTGCCATACATCATTGTATCAACAAAATGTTCATAGCTTTCTGCTGGAAGTGAATTCAGAACTATAATTGCTTGGTCCTCATCTTCAATCTTTATTTCTATATTCTCCAAATTAAGAATAATCTTGTTAAAGTCATCTAGATGATCTTCAACACTCCTTCCTGGTTGCATCTTGAAAGAGTACAGCTTCTGTTTCAAGAACAAACGATTTGCAAGGGACTTTGTCATATACAAAGTTTCGAGTTTCTTCCATAGCCCACCAGCAGTGGTTTCTTTGTACACTTCTCTTAGAACCCTGTCTCCAAGACTTAGGATGATTGCACTGTGTGCCTTTTCAAGAATCTCTGTCTTTTCTTTCTGAGTCTTGTCTTTGATGTCATCATCTCCAAGTAAAGCACCTTGAATCCCTTACTGCACCAATAGAGCTCTCATCTTCACTCACCACAAGCCAAAATCATTTTTCCCCGTGAACTTTTCGATATCAAACTTTGCATTGCCCATAGTCTTCGATTCTTCTCAGATTGCTCACCAGATTCTTTGAAACTGAAATTAAGAACCTCTTTTGAACAACCTGGCTCTAATACCAGTTGTTATGCAAAACTATCGAACACTCAAACAAACCAGAAACTAAGAACACAAGCACACAAGAACACACACACTCAAAACAGTAAAGAACACTTCTGCATACGTGGTTCAGAATGATTTCTCCAACCTACATCCACGGGAAAACCAACTCTCTTTTGATATTTATTGCTCTGATGATGATTACAAAGTGAGCTATATGTTTTCAAATGATTACAAGCCTTTATATAGCTATGAAACAGAATATAACTAACCAAATTGTATATTTAGAACAGTTGAACCAATTAGCTAACAAACTTGGATTTAAGGCTTTATATGATAGCCAAGTAGACTAAAACAATAGTAATTAGCAATCAACACATCACAGATTTTTCATAAAAATGAGAAGATTTCTTTGGAGAACAGTCTTAAGAACTTAAGGATTGAGGAGGAGTCTCGTTCTAGAGACAAAACTATGGAAGAATATAATTGAGGGACCTCCAATGATAATGCAGTGACTAAGCCTCCTCAAAGGGTAAAATCCACAATAAATCTCATGGTGAAACTGAAAAAATCCCTTAGGCTCTAAGAGGAATGAATGGAAACTCAAGAGCAATAAAGGCTCTTGTTTTGTGTGTGATAAGATTGGCCTCTTTTCTAAGGATTGTATGTTTAGGAAAACCAATAATAATGATGCCAAGGCTGATGCAAATAATGAGAAGATCATTGCAACACTGAATGAAAGGTCAATACCATACAAGACAAAATACAAGGATGGTGATATGATGCTTGTGCCACCATTCATGTGACTTACGATAAGTCATTCTTCAAAAAATTTGAAGACACTATGAATGTCCATAAGATTCAACTGGTTATAATGAGAAAAGATCTAAGGTAGAAGAAAGGGCATAATTGATCTCTTCTTCACTTCTACCAAGAAAGTTCTTCTCATCAATGTCCTCTATGTGACAGACAGGAATAATAATTTCATGAGTGGTGATTTGTTAGGAGATTCGGGCTTCAAAGCGTTGTTTGAGTCCGAACTGAACAAGTACAAAGAAATAAACATAAGGTATGTAGACTTGATAAATCATTATATGGTTTAAAACAAGTACCAAAACATTGACATGAAAAGTTTGATCAAGTCATTGTTTCAGATGGGTTTAGACATAGCAATGTAAATAAGTAAGTGCTTATACCTTAAGACTTGTGATGACTATGTCATCTTAGTCTGTTTATATATTGATGATATGTTGATTTTAAGTAATAATATAAAATGCAGAATAGAAACAAAGAGATTTCTTTCTTTTACTTTTTAAATGCAGGACCTTGGAGAGATCAATTTCATTTTAGGCATCAAAGTTAGAAGAAGTTGTGGGAGTTATGCCTTAAGCCAAGCTCACTATGTTGAAAGAAAGTGAATCCCAAAACTGTTTGATAAGGTGAATGGGATCTATGGAGAGTAACAAGGAATTAGAATAAACTACAACCAAACTGGGAAAGACATTTCAAAGTCACCGAATTGATGAGAATAAAAGTTTATAAGCTTAAAAATTCATGGTGGAAAATATTTTCCTAGTATTAGAATTAGTTAAATACAATGTCGAAGTTTTTTTACATAATGTGGTGTAAAACACTTAATGGTTTCACATAATGAATGTGTGAAATTTGATTTTTTTATTATAGACATTTAAAAACTGACTTTTTTGATCTAAAGTGAGACAATAAAGTATCTAAGCACCCCTAAAATTTTTAGAAATAGTTGTAGTTGATTTTTACCATGGAAATGGAGAATTTGACTCGGCCCAGTGGTGACGTGTTTCCTCTTTGGAGGCAACAAGTCACCTAAGGCCATAAAGGCCAAACGAATTACAACAAGGGACAAGTTTTCTGTTCTATGGCAATGTGTAACCTGTGTGGCGACGTGTGACAATATAGATGGTGAAGAGGAAACACGTCACCTAAGGCCTTAAAGGCCAAACAAATTACAACAAGGGGCAAGTTTTCTATTGTATGGCAGCGTGTAACCGGTGTGGCGACGTGTCACAATATAGATGGAAACACGTTGTCACTTACTGAGTTGGAAATATTGTATTTGGCTCCAAATTTTGTGATTTAAATGCTTTAATTCTTTTGGTTAAACCTAATGATGGTGACTACACTATAAAATGGGTCATTTAAAGTTGTTAGCCTTGATCACACTTCTCAACTCTCTCTTTCTATAAACTATCTCTCTAGCTCTCCAAGAACTCTCATTTTCTTCAAAAAACATGTATCAATAATTGATTTACTTGCATGATTTTTACCATTGTAGAAGCTTCAAGCAACTTGAGAATGCTTGGAATAGAGAATTTAGATAGTAATTCTTATCATGTACATGCTTTAGTTCCATCATTTCTGTTCTGCAACTTCAACGTGCTTGTTTTTGTTTTTGAGCTTTCCATTAATTTTTATATTTTCCTTTATGATCTATTAGTTGTATTTAGTGCATAGAATTGTATTTTCATGGTGGTGTAATCTCACTTTCTGAACAAGTAGAGTGTAACACTCAAAACGTTTGAAAAATATTACTTTCGATACAATTTTAATATATATATATAGAATCAATAAAGATGAAAGTTTTCTCATTAGCAAAGATTTATTATTATTTATGTTTATATTTATATAAGTAAATTAATTCCAAAGTAAAAGTTGCATTCTCGTTTCAATACAAAATAAAACAACCAAGTAGAATCGATGTCACTGGCGACACAAGCAAAACCAAGACTTATGTCAGTAGAAAAAGGAAAAAAGAAAACCAACACTTCTTTCTGTAGAAAATAGGCAGAAATTGTTGGTGGATCTAGTGGTTAGAACAACAACAGTGAAGAAAACACTTTGAGAAAAACAATAACACAAACTATGAAATTCAATAAAAACACAATTAGAAGTAAAAGGCTTGCGCAAAATAAGAATATTTGTTTAAAACTTTTATTTCAAACCACTACCAAAATTACTTGAGGTTCTACATGTGGAATAAGAAGTGGGATACAACAAGATTTGAAAATTCAACAATTCAAGCAATCTTGATTAATTTCTTAGAGAAAAACGAGAGTCTTGGAGAGCTAGAGAGAGGGTTTAGAGAAAGAGTAGAATAATGTGATCAATTCCCAAAAATTTTGAAAACCCCTTTAAATAGGTTATACACCGTCATTAGGTTTAACCAATAGGATTAAACTATTTAAAACACATTTTGGAGTCAAAAAGATGGAGCAACCCATATAGGAGGTGTAAATGTGTCGCCACCTATTGAAAAACCTGAGTTTTGTTTGAGCTACTATTCTGTTATTATTATTTTTATGATATTAGCAGCCTTGTTAGTGGAAAAATGCGTGATTGCATAAGAATAAATTAATTATAGTATTATTAAAAATTATTATGATGACGGTTCGAGTCTACATCGAGCCCAATAAGATTTTGGGCTCGGTAAATTTGAAATTAGCCTAGAGAATTAGAGTGGATTATTAGTTATGGATGGTTAAAATATTTGTGGATTATGTTGTTAGTTTATTTTTATGGGTAGGTGAATTAGATAATTAAATGGAATTATCGTAACTTTAGGGTGATGTAACTTGGAACCAAGTTTTGACTTGGTTATATTACGATTTTAGAAAGATAGTATCTCTAGAAAGTTGTAGATAATTGAATTATATTTCCAACAGTATTATGATTGTCTAAATCAAACTCCTATAGCTTCATTTATGTCAATTTTACTACAGGTGGGTCCAGAGTTACAAGATTTTTAAGAAAAAAATTCTATCTCTGGAATTTTAGAAAGATAGGGGAGATGACATGGAAGAGAGAGAAAAGGAAAGTAGTTGGAGGTTGAGAGATTCTCTCATAGGTAGTTTGATGGTCAGATTATTCCTCAATTATTTAATCAAAATATTAATAAGATAATGTAGAGATATTCTCTCTAGAGGTCAGGATTCTACTTTATTTGAATTTCAAATTGAGAGTGGTTGGAGTAGAATTAGGAGGGAAGTTGGGACTCAAACCCTATAAATAGACCCTTTGTGCTCTTTATTTTTCACACACTCAAAGCTTCGAAAAGTCTTCAATTTTAAAAAACCACTCTCTCAAGTTCTTCTATTTTGCTCACGAATACACTATATAGCCCAAATCACCATTCTATAGCTGAAACACCATAAGCATAAAAAAGTTCAAACCCTAGTTAATTCAAAGATAGTCGTCGTTCTCTCAAAGGCTTGGGATATTAGGATTATGTTGTCGTGTTTCAAAGGTTAAGATATGATTACGAGTATGCCCGACCCGAATCAGCATATTTTTTTGTTTACGCCCCGTAATTCTTCCTTAGGATTTTAGATTATGAAATTAAGTTATATTTTAGATCCTAATTTTAGTCTTTATTTTATGTATAAGGTTTTGGACGTGATCCACTAGTATTTACAAGCAATCTATTTACTCCTTTTCTCCACACTCAAGGTAAGGAAAATTAGATAGAATTAGATTATGACCTTAAGTAAATGTTATGACCCTAACGTTCCAGCTACAAGAAGATAAGTGTGGCTGGACCTAAGTGATGTCCAAAACTGTATGACAGACCTAAGTGTTGTCTGGAGGGCTCGGATGCTCGAACTTTATAAGCACTTTATCTATACTTGACTGATTCGTTTATAGCTATTATGATGATCACAATATTAGTTTATGATTATGACTTTAGAATTGTATAGTTATGTATGATAACATTTCTCTTTGTATGATAGTGTTATTATAGAAATATGTAGATTTTATGGTATGATTGAGATATGTTGTGATATGTATGAATATCGCTTGCTACAGTTGCATTTTCCTTACTGGGCTTAGAAGCTCACTCCTTATAATATATCTGTGCAGATCAAAGTAACTAAATGAGATAGATGGTCGGTGACGAGTTGGATCTAGATAGTTGCTTGTGTATTCGTGAGGGTCATATAGCTGTTGGAAGATCTAAGGCTTATAATTTGTTTCTTACTAACATTTTTGTTCCTCCAAAATAAATGTTGCAGCATTTTAATTTTTAAAGACATCTTTTATATTGTAAAACTGAGATCTCATATGCTTTATGTTATTTTACAATAAAGGGAAACATTTATGTTTTTATGTTTCATCGCTGGTTCTCTGTATTATATTTATGAGAAAATAAGGGTGTTACACCTATGTGGTGACATATCGCCACATAGGCGACACATCGCCACTAAGGTTGGTCAACTCTTCTGTTTTCAAGCCAAATCAACTCAAAATATTCCCAAAAATTTTTGGGATGCTTGGATACCTTATTGTATCACT
Source organism: Humulus lupulus (assembly GCF_963169125.1). Taxonomy (NCBI): domain Eukaryota; kingdom Viridiplantae; phylum Streptophyta; class Magnoliopsida; order Rosales; family Cannabaceae; genus Humulus; species Humulus lupulus. Next base: position 208,985,655 of record NC_084794.1, on the reverse strand, counting down.
TTAGATGAAAAAAGAATTAATCATAGATGCCTACAACAAAAACTCAAATTTCACACTACCATTATGTGAAACCATTAAGGTATTTTATACCAACTTGTGTAAAATACTTAACACATTATATTTAGAGTAATGTTAGACGTACATCACTTTTAATTGTGTGGTTGAGATTATCTACAGATCGATGTGTGTAAATAGTATGTACAATTAGGTGTGTTCCAACCATTACTCTTATATTTAACCAATCATAATAAAAGTATATAAAGAACTTCTATTAAGAGGAAATAGATAGAATTAATCCAACACTTCTTCTCGTAGAAAATAGGGAGAAGCATATGAAAGACATCAGCCAATAGATTAAGGTCAAAGCACAAAGACTTCTTCCAATAAAGCAATAGGCAAAAGTAAATTAAAGACTTTTGTTATTATAAGCAAATATAGCTATTGGAAATATTAATTAGTAGAAGCAAACCTATTGCTTCTAACTATAACTAGCATCCACGAAGTTACATCCAAAAATTAGAATCAAAATGGACCAGAAAGATTACACCCAAAACCAAAAACACAAAAAAATACAAGAAAGAATAAAGAAATTTTATTTCAGATAATGGGATTATTACAAAAAAAAATTCCTAAAAAAATAAATGATTAAAATTGATTATAGAACTAGAATTGTGATCAATCAAATTTCTTATTATGATTCTTCATAGCTCTCTTCAACACGTCAGACTCAAAACCATAGCGTTTACAAACTATGTAATGAATCATTGAATCCAATATTTTTCTAAGTGCCATAGAAGTGTAAAATCATTTTATGTCAGAAAATGTGGCTCTTAGAGCTAGTTCTTTCCATTTATTCACATGAATTCCAAAAATGAAAGTGGTTATTCTAATGGAATATGAAGCCTAAAATGTTATAATTAGACATAAAACAATGCAAGAAAACAGAGAAAAATGAAAAACTCTGTAAATGGTGAAAATGAGAAGCTCAAGACTCTAAGATGAGTCTTGCCTCATATATATTGAGATATCAGATTACAAGAATGTGGTTGTAGTAGATAACAGCTCACGAGACTGTTACAACTGATCCTGTTACAATACAGTTAGAGTAACTGACTACAAGTTGGTTCGGTTACAATATAATTGTCATTAAGCTTAGCCTTACTAATCTTAGTATCACTAAGCTAAGCTTTGCTACTCTCAGTAATCATAATATCCCCTCTCAAGTGACATGGTAGTACACACAATGTCAGCTTATTTCTAAAATAGGAAAATTAAGGCAGAGCTAATCATAACGCCCTACTTCCTTAGAGTCGTTACTAAGTGAGTTTAAAATGTGCTAATCACTTGCTAATCGAGGTTTTATGTTAAAAGTGTAGCTAAGTTGAGATAAAACCCATTACAGTCACTAAATACAAAATATTTGGTTACTCATTGAAAATCTTAGAAGGTTTTACAGTTGGGATCCCAAAATAATGTTCAGAAAATATTTACAACTCAAAATACATTTAAGGTTGACTAAACGAAAAAATTCAGGTTAATACATATCATCTCCCAAAAATACCCCTGGTCGTGGTTGTCAGGCAGGCTGAACATGTACACGTCGCTTCACGCTCTCCGTACTCATGGTTCGTCGACCTTTCCCTTGCCCTTACCTGCACCATAGAGCACCCGTGAGCCAAAGCCCAAGAAGAAAACTTAACACAAACAATTAACATATGCATATCTCTCAATCAGCATATAACAAAGCAGCCAACAGGCTAAACACGTAGCATCCATGCCGTCCCAGGCGCTTTACCAGGCCCTGGGTTCGCGGTCTACACCGTGAGGATGACTCAAGTATCCAAGAAAGGTCTCACCCTAGAGGCTTGCACTCCGCGTGCTCAACGCCTCTCCCAGCCCTTGTTGTACTTGGCCTTGCACTCCACGTGCTTAATGCCATTCCTGGCCCTTTGCCGTACTCGGCTTTTTGCCATTCTCGGCCTTCACCGTTCTCGACCTTCGCCGTTCTTTCACAAGTATGCAATCCATAGCATATAATCAAGAATTACTAAAAGAAATACAGAACATAAATAATAGGGCTACACCCTGCAATACAATCACATAGGGTTGTGCCTTGCAATACAAATTATAGGGCCATGCCCTGCTCTATGGGTACAACAGTTTTCTTACCTGTGTCCCAAGCTTCCCAAGCATCGATATCCCGTGCACAGTCCCCTAGTCTGAGCCTCATTGAAAACCTAGTCACAACGTATCAACAACAGCCATCCATCAAGCTCTAATCCAGTAAATAACTTTGGGATATCATTCTAGCCTCCGGGACTTTGAATTCTATCAATCCAGGTGATAAAATTCATCCCGAGCCTTAACTTTTGGGTTTCCAAGCCAAAACCCTTCTCGGGGTCCAAAACACCCTAAGAGTCGCGACCCCATGGCCTTGTGCCGTGACCTACCTCAACCAAAGGCTTAGCCTCCCCAAATCACAGACACGCGCCGCAGCCCAACCAAAGGGGTGCCGCGGTCCACCCTTCTTCTTGGCCCCCATCTGTTCTAGAGGGTCATGGCTCACCAAGAACAGAGTCGCGGCCCGACCCCTTTGAACCCAGAAAAATCCCTCATTTCAACAACCAAAACCCATCCAATTTAACTCAAAATCAATCCAACACCACAATTTAACTATCACAGTAGTTCTAAAATGTTCCCAGCAACAAAACCCAACAAAAATCTAGCTTAAAACCTCATCAAATTACCCAATTCAATCTTTAACTTCAAAGATCCAATAACACTAAAACTCAGCCAATAACTACAGAATTTAATTGCTAATATCATAATTCAAAGCTTACCTCAATCTCTGTTTGAATCCACAAGCTAATATTGAGCTAATCTCCAAGTCTAGAGCTCCAATTTGTGACTTTCAGCCCCAACAATTCCCACTTAGCTTCAATGGTCTCCTTGGCAAGGTCTAGAGAAGACAAGAGTGAGAGAGAATAAAGATAGGGTCAGTTTTGGGAAAAGTTCTAAGTGTTTCTATATTTTGTCTTACCTAACTGATGTGACTTTAGTTAATCCCAAGGCTCGGGGTACCAAAAACGTCCCCGAGAGCAAAATGGTAAATTTTCTCAACATTCCCCCCCAAACTCTCTAACTTCAAATATATCTCCAATTATTTATTTTAATAACCCAATAACCTAATAAAATGTCTATTGCCCAAAATACTCCTTGACTCGCCCCGAGTCTGGTATCGAGTCCCGTTGTGACTTTCTAACTTAACAGGTCCTTATGACTGTCTCAGATCGTGCATCACAACTATATCACCACTCACACATGGTAAAGATCACAATATACACAAATATTTCATTTATGCCCTCAACGGGCTAAAAATTACAAACATGCCCCTAATAACCAAATGGGGCCCACATGCATATTTAATTAACCTGAACATGTATTTCTAATCATATACTCACCAAATTCACATATTAACATAATAAATCACTTATTGCCCTCCAAGCACGCTAATCAAGGCCCTAAGCCTTATTAGCAAATTTGGGACGCTACACCAATGGTTTGGTAAGTACATCAATGACTTGATGAGCTGAATCAACATAAGGAATGTCTAGCTACTTGGCAAGAATACGATCTCGAACAAAGTGTAAATCAATCTTGATATGTTTGGTTCGGGCGTGAAAAACAGGAATAGAGGCAAGAGAACCAGCACCAATGTTGTCACACTAGATAATGGGACATTGAGATAGAGGTAATTGAATCTCAATATGAAGAGATTCTAACCAAATGAGTTCTAAGGTGACAAGTGTAAGAGAGGGATGCTCTGACTCGGTGATTGGCCGAGGAACAACATGTTGCTTCTTGGAACACCAACTAATAAGGTTGCCACCAAAAAAAAAACACAATAGCCAGAGGTAGACCTACGACCATCTAAGCAACCAGCCCCATCAGCATCAGTGAAGCTTTGAAGATCAAGATTAACAACTGCAGAAAAATGAATGCCAAGATGTGAAATACTAGCAAGATAACAAAGTACTCTCTTGCAAGTAGCCTAGTGATATGTAGTGGGAGCCTTGAGAAACTAACTCAACCTATTCACCACAAAATCTATATATGGTCGAGTCATTGTGAGGTATTAGAGAGCATCAATAACACTTCTATAACACCCTACTTCCTTAGAGTCGTTACTAAGTGAGTTTTAAATGTGAAATTAACTCGTTAATCAAGGTTTTAAGACAAAAGTGTAAACCATAAACAAAGTCACATAATTTAAAAAGATATTCATCACTGAGGAGTATAGAGTGTTTAACATTTGGGATCCCAAAATACTGTTTAGAAATATTTACAACTCAAAAATAGAACTAAAGTCTGCTAAATGACAAAATTTAGGTTTAATACAATCATTTCCCAAAAATACCCCTAGTCGTGGCAGCCAGGTAGGCCAAACATGTACGCGTCGCTTCACGCTCTCCGTACTCATGGTTGGTCAACTTTCCCCTTGCCTTACCTGCACCATAGAGCACTCGTGAGCCGAAGCCTAGCAAGAAAACTCACACAAGAAAATAACATATGCACATCAATCATTCAACATATAATCAAGCAACCAACAGGTTAAACACATACGGCCATGCCGTCCCAAGTGCTTTACTAGGCCCTGGGTTTGCGGTCTACACCGTGAGGATATCCCAGGTATCCTATAGGGTCTCGCCCTGGCAACTCGCACTACGCATGCTAAATGCTGCTCTCATTCCCCTTGCTATATTCGGCCTTGCCGTTCTCGGCCTTCACCGTTCCCAGCCCTCGCCGTTCTCGGCCTTCGCCGTTCTCGGCCTTCGCCGTTCCCGGCTCTTGCCGTTCATTCACATATATGCACACATAGCATAACTAAACATATACTTAAACACATATAAACAGAATAAATGGGGCTACGCCCTGCAACATAATCATATAGGTTTGTGCCCTACAACACAAACTATAGGGCCTCGCCCTGCTCTACAGGTACAGCAGTTTTCTTACCTGTGTCCCGAGCTTTCCAAGCACCGATGTCCTAAGCACAGTCCCCAAGTCCGAGCCTTGCTGAAAACCTAGTCAAAACACATCAACAACATCCATTCATCAAGTTCTAATCCATTAAATAGCTTTGGGTCATAATTCTAGTCTCCGGGACCTTGAATTCTATCAATTCGGGTGACAAAATCCATCTAGAGCCTTAACTTTTGGATTCTGAAGCCTAAAACCTCCTTGAAGCCCAAAAACACACTAAGTGTCGCGGCCCCATGAACCCATGTCGCAGCCGACCTCAACCAGAAACCTACAACCCCAAAACAGGGCAGGCACGCCGCGACCCAAGCTAGGGTGTGCTGCAGCTCGCCCCTCTTCCCAGCCTCCAACTTGTTCTAGAGGATCACGGCTCAGCAATAACAATGCCGCGACCCGACCCTTCGAACCTAGAAAAATCCTCCATTTTCTCCACCAAATCCAAGCAATTTACCCCAACATCAACCAAACAATCCAATTCAATCATTACAAAAGCTCTACTATGGTCTCAGCAACAAAACCTAACAAGAATTAACTCCAAACCTCATCTAAAACTCAAGAATGATTTCTCACTTAACTCACATGCATAACTCTGAAATATCAGCAGAAATTCAACATAATTCATCAAGTTAAGAGCTTACCTTTGCTTAATTGAATCTCTAAGCTAATCTCCTAAGTTCCAAGCTCCAAGCTTCAATCCCCCCAAGCTTCAGTCTTGAGTTCTGAATTTCCTAGCTTAATCTCCTCAAAGTTCCCCTTGGTAAGGTTGAGAGAAAACAAGAGAGAGAGAAGAGAGTTTTGGGTCGGTTCCTCGGTTTTCTCAGTGCTTCCTCAATTTTGTTTTATTTAACTTAAGTTTCTAAGGTTACCTCAAAGGCTCGGGTTACCAAAAACGTCCCCGAGGGCAAAATGGTAAATTTCCCCAATACTCCCTCCTAAACATTCTAACCTCAAATATATCTCCAAATATTTATTTCCATGACCTAATAACCCTAAAAAACGTCCAATCCCCGAAATACCCCTCGACTTGCCCTGAGTCGAGTATTCGACCTCGTTGTGACTTTCTAGCTAACCACTCCCTAAGACTGTCTCAGATCGTGCAACACAAATATATCACAATATATCACAATAATTACATGTATGCCCTCAATGGGCTAAGATTACAAACATGCCTCTAACGACCAAACGGGCCCCACATGCATATTTAATTCACCTAAACGTGCATTTCTAATCACATACTCATCAAAATTCACATATTATAATAATAAGCCACTTATTGCCCTCCAGGCACGCTAATCAAGGCCCTAAGCCTTATTAGCAAATTTGAGACGCTACAACTTATATATACCTTAGGATCTTGAAGAGGCATGAGAGAAGTGCGTGAAAGTTTAATGCTGGAACACATAGGTGTGGTCTGGCGTTTGGCATCACTCATATGTCCCGACCAAAAGCGACAGCTAAGGTGAAGATAACTCGAATTGTAGAAAGCTTGACCACTAGACTATATGTCTCAAAGAAGTCTAAACCAGGAGTTTGCTGAAACCCCTTAGCCACCAAACCTTCCTTATATTTGTCAACAGTCCCCTCGGCGTTGTATTTTACTCTAAAAATTCATTTGTTGCTAACAATAGTCAAATCTGACGAAGGAGGCACTAATGTCCATGTACCACATTTTTGTAATGCTTCAAACTCAGTTTGCATTGCACTTTTCCATTGAAGATTACAAAGAGCATGTGTTGCTAATATTGGTTCTGTTTACCCAAAAACGGCCCCTGATGACGTGGCAGGATTGGTTCACACGTGGCAGGCACATGAAGGCTTTTAGTGAGTGTATCCTGCTCGGCCATTGACCAGAAAATTATTGGTTTATCAAGCATCATACTTACAGACGACCAGCCTGGTCACATACATTCATTTATTTCCTTTATTTATACAATTCTATAATTATACATTGATTGTAATTTCTATTATTACCTAGATACGCAAGTGTTAATTGTAATTAAGGCCCATTGGCCCATGTAACCTTCTTGAGCCTATTAATACAAATCAAAAGGCTTAAGGGAGGGGACTTTTTTGATCTCTGAATCCTGAGAGAAAATTATAGTGTGATTATTCACCGAAATTGTAATTCTCCTAAGGCTTGTGAAACTCGTGAACCCTAGTTCATTTATCACAGTATTGGGACTCTACATCAACAAGAGCACTGAATGGATGTAGGTCATTACCATCCACGTGGGGCCAAACCACTATAAATCGTTTGTGTCGTTTACTTTTCCATTTGAATTTCTTCTTGTTTTCATCTCATTTTATATCGTTTATCTGACTCCATGTCGTTGACCAATTTGAGTGTCATCATTTTGGTGCTTTAATTGAGAGACGAATTCTAGACTGTCAAGAAAATCAAATGGCTAAAACATCCAGGAAGACGGGACAGACTTCTGGTGCTGCATCCACCCAGCCTCCTCCGCCAAATGTGGCTGAAGATGAACCACAATTGGATTTTGAGGAGGAGGAGATGGATTCTGAGACCTTGAGGACAACACTGAGTGTGTTGCAAGAGGAGTTGGCCAATTTTAGGGCCAATCAGGAGAATGTGGTTGAGACGATGGTGTTGCAACAAAGGGAGATTGACCGTCAACGTCAAGAGTTGAATGAGTGGCAGGCTGACATGGACCGCCGACAAAGAGATGCCACCATCGCCCTAGAGGCAGCCATCCAGTTGGCACGAGGATGACCTGCACCAACTTCTTAACCAGATCAGCCACCAAGTGAACCACCACAACAAGGCCTAGACCCAAGCCCTCCACCTCAGCCGGCAAGCCCTTAGAGGTCGGAGCAACATCCTTCTGCTCAACAGGATATTCCATTCCAAATTCCTGAGCAGCAGTCACCTTCTCATGCTGGTCGTGATAATCCCCAAAGTCAAAGGCAGAATAGGGTCGGGCAGCCTCCTCGAAGCCCTAGACGCCAAACTACTGAGGAACTGAATCCACCGAGCAGGGGACAACGTCCGTCTCCAAATAGAAGGCATGCCAAGTCAGGTTCTGCGGTCCCCCCATGACATAATAATGCCTGGGGACCCACCGACCAACGCAAGTCTCCCCCCTGACGCTCGAGAGGCACTAGGGAGAGGAGGAAATAATGCGATCAGCAAGTCGCGCCATAGCCAATCACGTTTTTGGGATGGTCATGACTACAACGAAGTTGATTCTGGCCGAGGGAATGCTGGTCGAGGACAAGGAGATAGGGGTGAAGGAAATAACCCCCCACCAAGAGAAAATAGGCCTACAAGCCACAACGCTGGGGGGCAACTTAGGCAGCCTAATGTTTTTGATCGGTTGGGCGCTAGCGAGCAAAGGCACAGAGATGATGACTTGAGGGATATACTTAACGATAGGCATGAAAGGCACGATGAGTACGCTCCTCCAGCACCAGCCACCCCAGCTATACCAGATGCAATACAAGCCCAAATCGATGCGCTGAACTAGGTCGTCCAAAAGCTGGTGGGGAGCCGGACATCCCATATCGAGTATGATTGAAGAAGGGGCATGTAACGACCCAAATTTTTTGATAAGGCTTAAGGGCCTTGATTAGCATGTCGGGAGGGCATAAATGGGATTAGAGTGGATATTGTTGACTTAAATGTGTGAATATGTGATTAATATTGATTATATGATAGTTGATGATATAATGTGATAATATGAAATAAATATGTGATATATGTAAGAACCACATTATTATGTGGGCAGGTTCGCAGAGCACGACTCGAGATGATACTAGGGTCAGATAGTGGGAAAAGTCACAACGGGATTTAAGATATGACTTTGGGCAAGTCAGGGGTATTTTAGGTATCAGGTAGTGATTTGGACTATCGGGTTACAAAAATAAATATATATATATATATATGGAGATATATTTGAGGTTAGGATGTCTAGGAAGGAATATTGGGGGATTTTACCGTTTTGGCTTCGGGGACGGTTCCGGCACCCCGAGCCTTGGGATTGACTTAGCAATAAGATAGACTTAAGGAAACTTTTGGAAGAAAGATAAACCGACTAAAACTCTTTTCTTCAGTTCTCTCTCACTCTTAAGGGAAAACAAAGGGGAAGGAAAACACAGAAATCTTAAGGGAATCAGGCTGGAATTTCTGAGGATTGAGGTGGGGATTTGGAGGCTTAGTTCAGGGATTAATCAAGAACTTAGTTAGGGTTAAGGTAAGCAATTTAATCTTCTCTTCTATGGTTGGAAATTCTGGGTTTTGGTTAAGTTTTGAGGCAAACATGGTTTTGAATTTTTAAGGCAGAATTGAGGAGGAAACTTGGGGACTTAGCTTGGCTTTGGCTTGGTGAAGTGGTTCAGCAGAAGAGGTAAGTTTCAACTCATGGTTTAGAAGTTTTAAATTGGATTTGAATGACTGGTTTGAGTGTTTATAGCTCTTGAGTTTCAGAAATTGAAAAGAGAAGATTAGTGTGTGTTAGGTTGTGTTTTCTGTGGAATTATGTTGTTTAAGTCATGCCAAAGGAGTTGGGATTAATTGGTTATGAGTTGGGGAGCTTTGGGATGGTTTAAGGTGAGGTTTCAAGCTTAGAAATTATGGGTTTTCTGGGCATGAAGGGGAGGGTCGCGGCTCTGTTCTAGAGCGCTGCGACCCTAGGATGAAAAAGGACCAAGGAGGCTCGGCCATGGGAGGGCGCCGCGGCGCCCAAAGCAAGGGTCGCGGTTCATGTTTTGTTCAGGATGGGCTTGGTTCTGTTTTGAGGCTAAGTCCGCGGCTAAGCTTCAAGGGCCACAACCCTTGGGTGTGCACATGAGTTTTTGAGGGTTTTAGGCACGGGAAAGTGGTCTAGTATGCTCGGGATTGGTTTCCCCACCGTGCTTGGTGGAATTCGGATTCCCGGGAGTTAGTTCTGTAACCAGAAACCTATATTCGAGTATTAATGGAACCCTATACTTTGGTTGTGACTAGGTGATAAAGGCTTAGGCTCGAGAATGGATTGTGCTTGAGGGGCGTGGCTCGTAATCAATAACCATACAGACTAAAGGTAAGAAAACTGCACCTGGTTGAATATATGTGATGGGACTAAGGGCTCCCTATTGTAAATTCTTGAAAAGATGGTATTATGCCATGCAAGCCATTTAGTGAACCAACGGCCTAAGGGTGCCAAGGGTTTCACTAGCGCACAGGGCGCGGCTCGGCCACTGGTAGCCGAGGACAGCTTATTATGCACTGAGCTCAGTTTAAGCGGGCCGGAGTCAGTGGGTTAAACAGAGGGTACGGCCTAAGTCGTCGGCCCTGAATATTATGTGATATGAGTGTAATATGTGATTGATTGTATCTTGACTCTAAATGTATGTGCAATATCTGTTGTGGATTATCTGATGGGAATACATGCTTAATGAATTAACTGTCTGTTATCATTGATTGAGTTGTTTAAGATGTTTTCTTGCTGGGCCTTGGCTCACGGGTGCTACGTTGTGCAGGTAAAGGCAAGGGCAAGTTAGACCAGCCTTGATTAGAGAGCTCAGCGAGCAGAATGTATATAGCCAATTGCCCGGCCGCCACGGTTGAGGTTTAGGCAGGGACGCGAGACCTGAAGACTGTCTATTTTGCCTTAATATGGCTAGTGATTACTCATGCACCTTTGGGAGTCTGTAAACTTATTTCAACTTTGTTTTCTTATGGGATCTCGTGTTTATAATAGTTTAAATATATGAAATGATTCTTTTGAGACCAAAACCTTTTTAACTCTAGCTCTTACATGTTTAGTGACACGTTTTTAAAATAGTGGCATGATTAGCGAGTCTTGCACCTTTATAAGTACACAGTGTAACGGTCTTGGCTATCCAGGGCATTCCATTCATACAAAGAATAGCAATGGCGAAAACCCCTAGAAAATTCAAGATGCCAGTACTGCCCAACTTCGATGGATATGGGGACCCAGTATCTCATGTGAATAAGTTTGAGATACAGATGGACATCCAAAAGGTGTCGAATGATGCCCACTGCAGAATCTTTTCGGCCACCCTACTAGCATAGTGTCATGGGAGATGTTCGTGAAGGAATTCTACGGGCAGTTCTATGCTGGTCGTGTGCACCCAACTGGAGCCAACTAGCTTGTTGAGATACGCCAGAAGGAGGGAGAATCCTTGAAGGAGTATGTCCAGCGTTTTATGCGAGCAGCAACTAGAGCTAAGACAGTTGGTGATGAAGGGAAAATGATGGGCCTTACTGCTGGAGTGCGGCGCCACTCACCCCTATGGAACAGTTTGAGGAAAATTCAGGTGAAGAGTACCCAAGAATTGGATCAAGCAGATAGGTATATCAAGCTCTAAGAGGCGATTGCTAACGAAGGGAAGTTGCCTACAAAAGACAAGGGACCAAAAGAAGACCGCTAAAGCCTCCAACAGGTCAGATAAACCTAATGGAAATAGCAAAAGCAACGGGAACGGGAAAAATGGTGGAAAGAGGGCGAACAACGAGCCATCGGTGTCTGAGAGTAAGCGCCCTAAGGGAAACAAGTATGAGCCAAGATTCACCAAATATACGACCCTTATCGAAAGCAGAGTGGAGGTGTACCAGGCGACCAGCTCCAGTGTCCCTTACAAGCGACCATCACCAATCAGGAAGGATATCTCCAAGAGAGATACAACAAAGTTTTGTCATTTTCACAACGACTATGGTCACGACACCAATGAGTGTAACCAGTTGAAAGATGAAATTGAGTTCCTTATCAGACAAGGACACCTGAGGATATACGTACGAACCATTGGAGGTTCTCAATGAGAGGCTCAAGGAGGCAACGAGCAGGCGCCTGTACGCCAATGCTCGCCACCTTTACAGCCAGCTCTTGTGGCAGGAACATTGCTAACCATCTGTGGTGGCCCACACCTTGCAGGAGATAGTGGGAAGGCAAGGGATCGATATGCTCGGACCTTACACCACAACCAGGACATCAAAATGCTAAATGTGGAGGAATGAACTCCCAAGAAAGCTCGAACAGAGAAAGACCTAATAACTTTCTCTGAGCTTGACGCTCAGCATGTCCAATTCCCTCATTTAGACCCTCTAGTCGTGGATGTCCAGATAGCCAACATGATGGTTAAGCAGGTGTTAGTTGACACAGGGAGCTCAGAAAATATCTTGTACAAGTCTTCACTAGAAAGAATGAAGTTGTCAGTTAAGGACCTGGAGCCGTGCAACCAAATCATTTATGGTGTTTCTGGCGAAGGGCTCGCACCAACAGGGTCGATTAGGCTTCCGGTTACAGCAGGAACTGCGCCTGCGAACAGGACATTACTCACTACTTTTATAATAGTTGATTGTCCTTCTACGTACAATGATGTGATTGGAAGGCCTATTCTGTTCGACCTGCAATCCGTAACCTCGATCTGGCACCTCGCAATGAAGTTCCCAATTGATGCAGGTGTAGGATGTGTGTTGGGAAACCAGCAAGAAGCGAGGGAAAGCTATAATTCCTCAATTACTAAGGCGAAGAGAGGTGGGTCGAGGGAAGGAGCCGAAAAATAGTTGCAATTGGCTAATGAAATACAAACCCAATCAGGTGAGTTCATCGCCAAATAGTGTGTTGTCCAAAGTGAGGATAGGGATTTAGATCCTTGCTTTGGCGATTTTGATGAGGAAGTGGGACCAGTCGAGGACCTTGAAGAGGTCCAAATCGATAAGGCAGATCCGACCAGGGTTGTTAAAGTTGATAAAAACTTAGAGACAACAACAAAGCAAAGGCTGGTGGCATTTTTGAAGAAGAACCAGGAAGTCTTTGCCTGGTCGTATAAAGATATGGTTGGAATTGATCCAACAGTTATCAGCCATGTCTTGAACATAGATAAAAGTTTTCCACCAGTACAACTGAAAAGAAGACTATTCGACAAAGGTAGATCTAAGGCTTTAAAGGAAGAAGTCGAGAAGCTAAAGGAGAACGGATTCATCATGGTAGCGTTTTATCCATCATGGGTCTCTAATCCCGTACTAGTTCCCAAGTCGAATGGCAAAAGGAGAACATGCATGGATTTCACAGACCTTAATAAAGCCTGCCCTAAAGATTGTTTCCCGCTCCCAAGAATCGACAAGATGGCCGATGCCACTGCAGGGCACGAGATTCTATCATTCATGGATGCGTACTCTGGATACAATCAGATCAGTATGCACCCACTTGATGAGGATCACACTAGCTTTCTGACCGATACAGGACTTTACTATTACAAAGTAATTCCTTTCAGTTTGAAAAACGCTGGTGCGACTTACCAGCGATTGGTCAATCATATGTTTAAAGAGCTGATCGGTGTAAACATGGAGGTGTATGTTGATTACATGTTGGTTAAGTTGAAGAAGGCAGAAGAACACATTAGGGATCTACAAGAGTGCTTCAACGTCTTGAATAAATATAAGATGAAGTTGAATCCCCTTAAGTGTTCTTTCGGAGTTGGATCAGGGAAGTTTTTGGGATTTATAGTGAACTCATGAGGTATCGAAGCTAATCCTGAAAAGATCAAAGCCCTGGTCAATATTAAATCGCCAACAAAGATAAAAGATGTTCAAAGTTTAACCTAGAGAATTTCCACTCTAAGTATATTTATTTCTAAATCAACAGACAAGTGCGTCCCATTTTTCAATCTACTTAGGGGCAATAAAAAATTCGAGTGGACGGAGGAGTGCGAGTAGGCTTTCCAGGCTCTAAAGTCTAATATGTCGCATCCATCGATCCTATCTAAGCCGGTTGAAAAATGAACTTTGTTCATCTATTTGACGGTCACAGAATATGCTACTAGCGGTGTCTTGGTAAGAAAGGAGGAACATGTGCAAAAAGCTGTATATTATATAAGCAAAAGGCTAATAGGAGCAGAACTGCAATATCCGCCCATTGAGAAATTAGCCTACTGCTTGATTTTAGCCTCCAGAAAGCTGCGACCATACTTCCAAGCTTACCCCATTGCAGTACTCACCAACCAGCCCCTACGGCAAGTCCTGCAAAAACCAGAAGCTGCTGGTCGATTATTTAAATGGGCGGTTGAGATTGGATAGTTTGATATTTCTTATTCGCCACGAGCTGTAGTAAAGGGACAATCTCTAGCAGACTTTGTCGCAGAGCTCACTGGACTTGCAGACATTGAACCAGTAGAAGAGCCTGAGCCTCAAAGCCAAACTCCCTCTTGGAAGTTGTTCACAGACGACTCTTCTAACAAGCACCACGCTGGAGCAGGTGTGATTTTGGTAACGCCTGAAGGACATCAATTCCACTGCACAATCAGATTCGACTTCACAACATCCAATAATGAAGTCGAGTACGAAGCGATGCTTGCAGGGTTAAGATTAGCCAGGGACATGAACATAAAGTCACTTGAAATCTATAGTGACTCCCAGTTGGTGGTTAATCAAATTACTGGAGAATATCAAGCTCGGGATCTGAAGATGGTTGCTTACTTGAACAAAGCAAAGGATTTGTTGGAGCAATTTGAAAAATATACTCTCCAGCAAGTACCTCGCGACCAAAACTCAAATGCTGATGCTTTGGCCAAATTAGCAAGTGCAACGAATGCTGACACCTTGAATATAGTGCCTGTTGAATGGTTGTCCGCACCAAGCATCAAAGCAGAAGAATCCTCTCTGGTAATTCAGGCAGCAGACACATGGGTACTTGACGCATGGAGTACTGCCAATGTATAGAAACAAAGTAAGAGCCCTCCAGAGGAAATCTGCTCGGTTTATCCTGGTCGACAGAATTCTATACAGAAGGTGTTACTCAATGCCACTCCTAAGGTGTGTTTCAAAAGAAAAAGCCAAAGAATTAATGCAAGAAGTCCATGAAGGTTTCTGCGGGGATCACGCTAGGGGGCGGAGTTTATCAAAAAAGATCCTAAGGCAAGGATACTTCTTGCCAACAATGAATGAAGACTCTGTGGATTTTTTTCGAAAATGCGACAAGTGTCAGAGATTCTCCAAGATTCTACGAGCAACCCCTAATGAGTTGAAGTAGATGCAAAGCCCGTGGCCATTCGCAGTGTGGGGAATAGATTTGATTGGGTATTTGCCCATAGGAAAAGGCAATGTCAAATATGTCGTGGTGGTTGTTGATTACTTCACGAAGTGGGTCGAAGCTAAGCCACTTTCAACCGTAACGACCAAGAAAGTGCAAGATTTTGTGGTCAAGAACATAGTGTGTCACTATGGATTGCCAAGAAAAATTGTCTCTGACAATGGCACACAGTTTGATAGTGATATGTTCACAGATTTTTACGAATGGCGTGGGATTATCAAAAGCTTTTCTTCAGTAGCTCATCCGCAAGCAAATGGAAAAGTTGAAGTTGTCAACAAGACACTAAAGTATACTCTGAAGAAAGGCTTGAAGAGGCGAAGGGGGCATGGCTAGAGCAGTTGCCTAAAGTCCTCTAGTCATATAGAACATCCCATCAAACAGCAAGAGGTCATACTCCATTTTCCTTGGCTTATGGATATGAGGCTATGTTTCCTGTTGAATTAGATCCGCCATCACATCGAAGGATGGCATACGATCAAGACACCAATAGTCAGTTATTGATGGAATCCTTGGATTTGGTCGATGAAAGGCGCAAGCAAGCCCAACTACGAGTAGCAGCTTCCCAGCAAAAGGTCGCCCGGTATTTCAACTCTAAAGTACATGAAAGAAAGCTTAATGTGGGAGATCTAGTACTTAGAAGAGTTTTTCTTAACACCCCCGATCAAGCTGCTGAAGTGCTTGGACCTAACTGGGAAGGACCATACCAAATTGAAAAAGTCCTTCAACCAGGCACTTATAAACTTGCTCGCTTAAATGGAGATCTCATTCCTCGCTATTGGAATGGATAACACCTGCACAAGTACTACCAATAAACAATTCTTCTTAAAGAATTAGCTTGTATTAATTTTACTTTTTACAAGTTTATGAACAAGGGTTAGTCAATCATGTGACTGATCACTTATAAGTGTAAGATCAAATTTTTGATCACTCATACAGACACGATTGTCCATTTATTACGAGAAATAAAAGGGACTGTGCGTAGCCAGTCAATCTTGCGTATTATTGTATTTATTACAAGTATTTGCTCACTACGTGTGTTGTTTTGCTATATTATCATTTGTTATAAATCTCTATTACGAGCAGTAATGTTCGAACAGGTCTTGGTCAAGGCAAGTGACCAAGGACCTAAAGCTCCTCAATCACTTGGGGGGCATATAAGGTACCTAGTAAGCAAAGCATATCGACGAGTATATGTAAACACATGAGCAAAATAAGTGAAAGCATACTGCGGTACTTAGAGTATTTTTCAAAATTTTGTTTAAATTATGTTAAATCAAAACAAAGCGCTATGCTAAGTTCAGTGATAAGAACATATGTTATAATAAAATGCAAATATTATAATATAAAAAGAGAAATCCTTTACACCACGAGCAGTTTCTACTCGGATGTAATTGTTAGTTAAAAGGAAAAGTTGCCCGTGCAGCAAAAAATATATTGTATTGACACTAAAAACCGAGGCCTGTGTGTCCCAAAATACAAATTTAAATAAAAAAGCAAATGGAGTTATGAAGAAGGAGGATCTTGAGGAATTTGCTAGTCGCCGGAGGCCCCAATTTCTTCGTCTGCGCCATCGATGCCCGTAGCCAAAGAGATTTTAGGGGAGGCTGGAACTTTCGCTCTCTCCTCCTCTTCAAGGCGAGCCAGACACCTGTTTATCTCAGACTACCTCATATGCTCTGATAGATAGCTGAAGTCTACCCCGCGGTTATGCTTCCAGAACGAATAGAAGCATTTAAAAGTGGCTCCCTTGTACCTCTCCAAGTTACTGGAATTGGTCTCCTCGAGCTCTTTGATGAGTTCCTCCAACCCCTCAGTCACCTTTCTACTGATGACCAGATCATCTTGAAGCTTAGAGGCTTCCTTGAAATTAAGCAAAGAAGCCTCCTTGTACTTCTCTTTAGTTTCGATGGCTTTGATCAAGGTAGCCTTGTGTTGTTTTAGCTCTTCGGCCAGCTTGTTCTTCTATTCGAGTAGCTCAGCATTTTCTTCTCGGCTGCCTCAAGTTGCTCAGTGTATTTCACCTCAGCCATCTTAAGCTCCTTGGCATGTCTATCCTCGGACGCTTTGAGCTGCTCGCCAAGCCTCTTCTCATATTGAGCAGTCAGCGCCCCCGAGTAGCGCCAGCCAGCACTCATGGTCAAAACTCCCTGCGATCAACAAGAAGGTAAAACTGTTAGTGGGAATTAAAATGACAAGATAAACAAATAATGCTCAGCAAAAAAATGGCAACTTACGCTGAGCACTTCGTTCAGCACGCAGTTAATGATGTGATTGACTTCCATGGAGTCAGTACCGATGATGGCCTCTCGGCTGCGTCAGTGCCTCGATAGCTTAGTCAGCCTATCTTTGGCCAAACTAAGCACAATGTTTGTCAAAGCCTCTCCTGCCTGATTAGGAGGTGTCTGGTCAGCAGGAACTGGAGGAGGTTGGTTAACAGGTGCTGGAGGACGTGTCTGGTCGACAGGGGCTGGTGGAGACATTTGGTCGATGGGAGCTGGAGGAGGTGTTGTTTTCTTGGAAGGAACTGGTATTGGAGGATCCACGGTCCGAGTCTTTTTTGTCGGAGGGTTGCTGCTGCTCTCTCCCCGATGTTGCCTACTCCCATTTTTCTTGCTCGAAGGAGCAGCAGGTTCAGGTTCGCTGTACAAGTCGAATATATCTTCAGCTGACATGACTACAAAATAAAAGCGAACGGTCAGACAATATAGATGGAGATACGTACTAGATCAAGGATATAAGATCAAAGAAATTACAAGTAAAATACACGAGCTATAACTACTGGTCACTACATTATTTATTGTACTGCTGCTACACTCACTCACTTCCTTGAAGAAGTATGAATTTAAATTAGGCGTGTATTTAATGTTTCCATCCCCGTCAAATAAATGACAGGGAATGGGCAAACTGTCTAAGAGTGAGAAATCAGTACTGTTCTCATCTGAAAATTCAAGAATAGGCTCGGGGTGTTCAAAAACCTTCTGCTTGCCTTTTCTTGGTGGAGCAGGGGCAGCAGCTGCTCGTGGGATGCTGGAGGGTTCCCTGATGGTCACTCCCGTTGTCCTCCTCCTCAGAGGTTGTGACACATCTTGGTGCTGCTCGAGAACTTCTCCACCGGTAGCACTCCTCGCAGTTGATTCCCTCACGTCCTTGTGAGGTGCCAGAAGGCCAACCAGCCTTAGATTGTTCTCTGTGACCAGCACTTTGATGCTTTTTTCAATGTTTGTCATGCTGGCCAGGGATGCTGCTCGTATCTCCATTTCTGGAGTACGAGCTGGTCGATGCCATGGACCTGAATGACACCAAAGTTCTAAGGAATGTGCAGAAAAGCTAAAGGGAATTTAATGACCAGTGAATAAATAATTTACCTCCTTCAGTGAAGGCCAGATTTTTTGCGACCAGGTCTGGTGTTAAAAAGTACTCCTGGAAGTACTTTCCCACATTAGACTTGTGGGTAATGTCACTCAGGAAGGTGCGAATAGATTCCTAGTGGTAGAAATGGAAGAACCCCGTGTTGTTATGATTGGAGTTAGACTTGAGATCGAACACATAATTGATCTCGTGTGGCGTGGGAACAAGCCACTTCTTGTGGTTATACATGATATAGAGAGAAGAGAGCACTCTATATCCGTTTGGGTGATTTGGAAGGGAGCGACCTAGAAATAGTTGGCCACCCCCTGGAAAAATGGATGAAGAGGCAAGGTTGCCCCTGCCTCAATGTGATAACTCGACCAGGTGCTGAAGGCGCCCCCAGGTAAGTTTGCCCGCTGGTCGATTGTAGGCTTAATTAGGGTTATCCCAGGAAGTCTGTACTTTTTGAGATAATTCCCTACCATCCTAGTTGTAATGTTACTAGGAGGTACTGCGTACCATTCGACCTCTGGTCGAAGGATGTCCTGAGGTTGGGCTTTTGTTTGGATTTCTGGCTAGGAAGTGTTTTCAGGTTGAGGGCTAGTCGAAGGATTTTCAGCCCGAGGAGCATGCTAATTGGTAGGAGGAGTGGTTGTTTTCTTTTTCTTTTGAGCGATTGATTTTACGCGAGGCATGTTGGCTGGGTTGGTCGAAGATCTATTTTAAGGGTTATGAGAAAAAGGAATTGTCGGGATTAGCAGCGACGACTGTTCTTGATCTTTGAGTAACTGCGCGAGCAAGTCGTCATCCATCGACCTCTCACCTCCCCACGGATCTCGCATGAAAATCTGCGAACAGAGAAGGGGAGATGAAAATCTACGTCCAAAAGACCAAGAAAGTGGAAAAATTTGGAATAATATTGCTCGTGTATAAAAGTTAAGCTTTTATACGACCAACAACATTCCAACAAAAACACTAAATTATGTGAACAGCTTGGAAAACATATTAAAAAGCAAAAGTGAAAAGTTTTTCAGGAAAAACTTTTCGACTCAGTAAAAGGGTGGGAAAAACCTAGTTTTTTCTAAGTGCTTAAAAATCGAATTTTTATTTCGATTTTACACCCTAAATCAATAATCCTAACTCCCAAACCAATTCCTAAGCCTCATGTAGTGTTTTTTCCTTATCCTATTGTGCTCATATCTATGTACCCATTTACCCCAAATCAGTTTTTCAAGAACATTCAAGAACTCAAATTCCAAAACAAACTATAAACTAAACATAGCATGGCATCTCAGAGACGAAGAAATTCAAGAAGCTTACTTGGATGAAAATGGGTGTAAATTTCTGAGACATTGAGTGACTGGAGAGAAACTCCATGGATTGTTGGAATCGCTTGGGTCTTCAGGGTTCTGGGTGCTCTGTTCTTCAGAGTTTTTGAGGAAAGATAGAAAGTAATAGTGTTCTTGAGGAAAGATAGAAAGTAAAAGGAAAAAAGAAAATTTGAGGAGTTATTTATATTGGTCGAAGCACGGTTACTGAGGTAATCATGAGGGGTGATTTTTTGAGGCATGGAAAAGCGTAATAGCCATCAAACCACTTTTTGGGAAACTACAAAGATATGATTGGTTGCCTTTTTCGAGAAGGCATGGACGGCTCTGACAGATCTGACAAGACATACGAAAGGTCTGTTGATTAAGTTTACTTTATGCTGGTCGCAGTAAAATAAACTTGGGGGGCAAATGTTTACTTAAAAATGGCCCTTGATGACGTGGCAGGATTGATTCACACGTGGTAGGCACATGACGGCTTTTAGTGAGTGTATCCTGCTCGGCCATCGACCAGAAAATTATTGGTGTATCAAGCATCATACTTACAGACGACTAGCCTGGTCGCATACATTCATTTGTTTCCTTTATTTATGCAATTCTGTAACTATACATTGATTGTAATTTCTATTATTACCTAGTTACGCAAGTCTTAATTGTAATTAAGGCCCATTGTCCCATGTAACCTTCTTGAGCTTATAAATACGAATCAAAAGGCTCAAGGGAGGGGATTTTTTTTATCTTTGAATCCTGAGAGAAAATTATAGTGCGATTATTCACCGAAATTGTAATTCTCCCAAGGCTTGTGAAACTCGTGAACCCTAGCTCATTGATCACAGTATTGGGACTCTACACCAATAAGAGCACTGAATGGACGTAGGTCATTACCATCCAATTGGGGCCGAACCACTGTAAATCATTTGTGTCGTTTACTTTTCCATTTGAATTTCTTCTTATTTTCATCTCATTTTATATTGTTTATCTGACTCCGTGTCGTTGACCAATTTGAGGGTCAACAAGTTCTAACTTAGTGACAACGTTTGCAAGATGAGCTTTTGGTTTGAAAGTGCCCACTTTGGAGTGAGTAACCATGGGGTGACTATTTTGTGGGACAGAAAGTATAAGAAGATCAATGGGTAACTTAGATATTGGGACCAAAGGAATGGAGTCAGTTTGTACGACATTATGAGATGAGGATATTGACACTGGTACTAAAATGGACTCAAGTGATTCAGAAGAGACATGAGTAAGAGGTGAAGACGCAGACCTTGAGGGAATGGAAGAAGGTGAATGCACATGAACTGGTGAGGAGATTCGTGGAGTTATAGTAGATGAGGGACTCAAAGAATAAGATGCACTAGGAACATGATATGTATTTGCATCAAGGAAGACTTGTGAAGTTGAACTTAACGCAGAGGAAAATGATTTGAATAGAATAGGATAAGTAAACTCAATTTCATTGAATGTGACACTATGAGCAACATAGACCCGACCACTAGGATGAAGGCAACAATACCCTTTGTGATGAGGACTATATCTGATAAAAATGCACTTGGAAGACCTGAAAGAAACTGTGTTTCCAATAAGGCAGAAGTAATGGAAAACATGAGAATCCGAAGACTTTAAGAAGGTTGCAATCAGGAGAATGATTAAACAACTTCTCAAATGGTGAGATGAAATTGAGACTAGGAGTAGGCAACCTATTGATGAGATATGCAGCAGATACAAATGCCTCACACTAAAATTCCAGAGGCATGTTGGTTTGTGCTAGAAGAGCAAGGCCAACATCAACAACATGTTTATGTTTTCTCTCAACACGACCTTGTTGTTGATGAGTGTGGGGACATGAATGATGTCTAGTATTGCCTAGGGACTGAAAAAGTGTATACAAGGGTTTATATTCACCACCTAAATCAGTTTGAACACTTTTGATTTTAGTCTCAAATGTCCATTCAACATAAGCATTGGAAAAACACAAGTGAATTTGGTGAAATCATCAACAAAGCTAACATAATACTTGAATCCCTCAAGTGAGGTATAAAATGAAGGACCCCACACATCTGAATGTACCAAATCAAAAGGTGCCTTAGAGGTGTTTATTAATCTTTTGAAATTGAATTGATGCAATTTGCCATAATGACTAGCATTACAAAACTCAACATTAGTACATTTGACAGACTAACAATGGATATGACCTTTGCTAGAATAGGCTTGGAAGGGTGGCCAAGCCTACTATGCCATACAGAAACAATATTAGCTTTATTCTAAATTGGATTACTAGTTGTTGTACAATTGAAAACAGAAAAAATACACGTGGAAACTGAAACAGGAGGTGTGGATGACTTTGAAGGCTTGATAGAGGTGGAATCTTTAACAGTAGACTCAGAAGAACTTGGTGATGTCACACGGATTCAGTATAGACCGTTATTGAGTGTAATGCGAAGAAGGACTCGCTTCGTTGTCTTGTTCATAATAAGACAACAAACAGAATCAAACTTAAGTGTGACATTATTATCTTTAGTTAATTGAGAGATACTCAACAAGTTTTTAATAACATTAGGTACATGAAGAATATCTTTCTAGATTAAGGACTCACTAGAGTTATTAGAGTGAATTGAGTTAGAACTAATACGTAGTATAGGTAAAGAGACGGTTCCTAGTGCGCAGCAGAAGTTTGCGGTAATGGTATACAACAAAAATTTCATATAAACAACTTTATATGAGGATCCTTTAATATGCAATATGTTAATCAATATATATAATATGTATATGAAAAAGAATACGAAACGATTTATCTCTTGTAGCCTATCAAGAATCATTTAATCTTCTCGTATGTATTTCGATCTTCCTATCCTTGCTTGAGTACACACACCTAGATCTTCCAAGACGTTCTCTACACCTCAAGATGTGGGTGGGCCATAGAGACCAATGATCAATTCTATGAATCAAAAGTATTCTCAACATATGAGACTTTTGATTATAGGCTAGAGAGAATAGGTTTTTTTTTTGTGAAAAAGATGATAGTTTTTCTTCTCTGTAAAAACTTGATCAGACTTGTTGTTTCTATTTTTCTATCATATAGAATATATAGGCATTATTACCATAATAATAATAATAAGAAAGAAAATCAATCATCTTTTATAATAATAATAATAATAGACAAAAATCTAACATTCCATTTTCAAACCCATTTTAAAATGTTTAATTAATTAATTAAAAATAAAAATAAAAAACCGATATCTAATAATATCAGATGTACCACACGCATATAGCAATCCAAGCCCTATGCGTGTGGCCTATCTTTGAAAATGGGATTTTAATTTTTTTCATGTGTTTTTATTTTAATTAATTAATAATTAGATATTTAAATAAGGTATCATATTTTTAAGGAAAAGATAACATCTTAAATTTCAAAATTCAAAATTCAAAATTCAAAATTTGAATTTCCATTATCATCTTATTATTAATTAAATGAATATAATAATCAAAACCAATTTTGACTATCCATATTTATTTATTCACACTTAAATAAAATATTTGATTAAAATCAATTTCTTTTATTTTTATACAATTTCAAAATTGCATGAATGCAATAATAAATTTTGCAACTTCAATTATCACATAATTGCACATTTATCCCAAAGAATAAATATTCTCTCAAATAGCTCATTCATAGTTTAACCCTTGTATCAACTCTTACCTTGATTAGTGTTGATAGAGCCGCCCCGGGGACCTATGAACCAATAATTTCAAGCTCCAATGAATAAAATATTATTAATCAAAACTCTTTGATTCAATAATCATATTATTAATCTCATGATTATTCCACTATAAATATGAGACTGAACTCTTGAGAATTAAAGACATATTTACTGAGTACTTTATTGTAACCATAAAGTGTCCATTGATATAATAATTACATACAAATTAATCATCTATTGATGATTCATAATTAAATGGGAATAAAATTATTGTTTTACCCCGTTAATTATATATTGATTCCTAGTGTACCATTGACTTTACTAGTGAAGGTTAATTCATAATCTGATTATGAATTTGATGTCTATAACCTTTTCAGTTGCAAAAGCCAACCCAATAGGGAATAATCACTCATTCTATAAGAAGGTATAAATTCCATATCTGTTAAGCTATGTCCCTAGCCATATACATCATTGAGTCCCCAAAACAATAGTTCTTAGCCTGATCATTCTGACAAACCATAACGCATGAATCAAAGGATCAAGTGACATATATAGGAGTTCGTGGTAACTTCAGGATTAAGATCAGTTTGTATATGATCATCAGTTGATGTGTTTTATAATACTACAAAATGATATTTAAACAAGTATAATTAAATCACATCTGGTCCAGTTCTACATACTCTCAGCATGCAAAGTACCTCAACTAAAGTGTCCTACTACACTAGTAACCCAGATCTAGGTCACATGTATTCATAATACTAGTGGACCATACTAGCAGTAATTAATCTAAAGATTCCATAACTTTATTTTACTGCGAACTATTTAAGTTCATTATCTCAATTTTGATCCTCTCATACCAATATGAGATTGAGACCACATAGATGAACTTGAGAATTTTCTGATATTTACTTAATAGGAAAAGTTCTCAATGGGTATTACCCACACATGGGTACCTAGATAAATGTGCAAATATGCTGACATGGCATGTAGGTGACTTGGTACATCAAGTTACCAACAAGTCAAGATTCTTTTTTTTTTGGCATAGATTCTTTTTTTTTTTTTGCATTAATTTCGAAATTGGCTTTTTTTTTCATTAGGAATGGTGATTCCAACCAATAAGAGGTAAGCTCTCTTTTCAAGTTTTGAATTAATTTAAAATTTAAAAATTAGGGTTTCATAATAAATGCACGCTCATTTCTTAAACTCTCTATTCTTCTTCTTCTTCTTCTTCTTCTTCTTCTACATTCAAAGTAAAAAAATAAACATAAAAAAATCAGAATTGCACCATGATTTTGTGAGCATGTGAAGGAGAGAAAGAAGAAAAAAAAAACGTGTGGGGAAAAAATAGAGGGGGAGAGAGAGAAAACGCATGGGAGTAGAAGGGAAGGGGATGAAGAATAAAAGAAGTAGATCTAAGGATTTAGAAGGAAGGGTTGGAAAGAAGAGACAAATTTTTTATGATAACTCATTGTCTCTTAATCGAATCAGGTCAAAATTTCTTTTAGATCGCGCTCGTCGGTATAGATCTCCTATGAAAAGTTTGGAGTCGTCCTCTTCAATGTTCGAAAGTAGAACTCGGCGTTGTCTTCATAGTGAGTCTAATTGTTCTTTTGGTAAGGTAATATCTTCGTATCTATATATGTGTCTATGATTGAGATCTCATTTTATGTTTATGTTAGAACACTTCGATTATATTTTTCTAAAATATTTTTTCTATTTCAAAATTAGGAATACGAAAACCATGTATGTGTAGATGAGGTAGACTGTGATATTCCTATCCCACCATGGAGTTTTGTCATACCTGATGAAGATGGTGATGCAATGACCATTAATATACCATCAGATGTAAACAAAGGGAACCTTCAAATTCCAGACCATGTAAAATGTGTATGTATTATTATTTTAATTATTTTTGAAATTTTATATTAGTTTATTTTTTACAGGTTGGGGTGGCAAAAGTAAATACTTTGCTCACAATGGTTGTTGGTTTGCAAAATATTTTGGTTACAAAGATCCTTGAATCTAGAGATAGGTTAAATGGTTCAAATAATATTATCCATCAACTTCGTCGTCGTCTGGTTGGTATATCTTAATTAATTTCATAATTTTATAGTATGAAACATTATCTGGTTGGTATATGTTTATCTAATTTTATTTATTTATTTATTGTTTTGTACAGCAACTATGTGAAGCATCTCAAATATCTGAAGACCATAATCAAGATATCATTGATAGTAGCAATGTAATCAATAAATAGGGAGATGTGGAGTAGTAATTTGGTTTACTTTTGTATTTTTATATTGTTGATCGAAATAAGTTTGTTTAATTTCCAATGTAGCATTTTAAATATTATTTGGTGCAAGTATATGTAATTTCCAATGAACTAATTAAAATATATTTTTTTAATTTCTTTAATGTATTAAATTTTAATTTCAAAATTATTATTTCAAATTTGAGATTTTATTATTTAAATCTTGTATTGGAAATCACAACTAATTAATTATTTTTTATGTACCCTTCTAAATTCACTACTATATCTTAGTGCAATGTTATCTAGTAGTATTTTTCAGGATCGGATCCCCTTCTAAATTCACTACTCTATCTTACTCAGCATGACAACTATATGAGACCCTAGCGGTAGCATTGGTTTACTAGTGTACGTTGGAACGGTTCATTATGTCATAATTAGGTCTGCTTAGTGCAATGTTATCTAGTAATAAATTTTCAGGATCGGATCCCCTTCTAAATTCACTACTATATCTTAATGCAATGTTATCTAGTAGTATTTTTCGGGATCGGATCCCCTTCTAAATTCACTACTCTATCTTACTCAGAATGACAACTATATGAGACCCTAGCGATAGTATTGGTTTACTAGTGTACGTTGGAACGGTTCATTATGTCATAATTAGGTCTGCTTAGTGCAATGTTATCTAGTAATAATTTTTCAGGTTCGGATCCCCTTCTAAATTCACTACTATATCTTAGTGCAATGTTATCTAGTAGTATTTTTTGGGATCGGATCCCCTTCTAAATTCACTACTCTATCTTACTCAGCATGACAACTATATGAGACCCTAGCAGTAGTATTGGTTTACTAGTGTACGTTGGAACGATTCATTATGTCATAATTAGGTCTGCTTAGTGCAATGGTATCTAGTAATAATTTTTCGGGATCGGATGCCCTTCTAAATTCACTACTATATCTTAGTGCAATGTTTTCTAGTAATATTTTTTCGGGATTGGATCCCCTTCTAAATTCACTACTCTATCTTACTTAGAATGACAACTATATGAGACCCTAGCGGTAGTATTTGTTTACTAGTGTACGTTGGAACGGTTCATTATGTCATAATTAGGTCTGCTTAGTGCAATGTTATCTAGTCATAATTTTTTGGGATCGGATGCCATTCTAAATTCACTACTATATCTTAGTGCAATGTTATCTAGTAATAATTTTTCAGGATCGGATCCCCTTCTAAATTCACTACTATATCTTAATGCAATGTTATCTAGTAGTATTTTTCGGGATCGGATCCCCTTCTAAATTCACTACTCTATCTTACTCAGAATGACAACTATATGAGACCCTAGCGATAGTATTGGTTTACTAGTGTACGTTGGAACGGTTCATTATGTCATAATTAGGTCTGCTTAGTGCAATGTTATCTAGTAATAATTTTTCAGGTTCGGATCCCCTTCTAAATTCACTACTATATCTTAATGCAATGTTATCTAGTAGTATTTTTTGGGATCGGATCCCCTTCTAAATTCACTACTCTATCTTACTCAGCATGACAACTATATGAGACCCTAGCAGTAGTATTGGTTTACTAGTGTACGTTGGAACGATTCATTATGTCATAATTAGGTCTGCTTAGTGCAATGGTATCTAGTAATAATTTTTCGGGATCGGATGCCCTTCTAAATTCACTACTATATCTTAGTGCAATGTTTTCTAGTAATATTTTTTCGGGATTGGATCCCCTTCTAAATTCACTACTCTATCTTACTTAGAATGACAACTATATGAGACCCTAGTGGTAGTATTTGTTTACTAGTGTACGTTGGAACGGTTCATTATGTCATAATTAGGTCTGCTTAGTGCAATGTTATCTAGTCATAATTTTTTGGGATCGGATGCCATTCTAAATTCACTACTATATCTTAGTGCAATGTTATCTAGTAATAATTTTTCAGGATCGAATCCCCTTCTAAATTCACTACTATATCCTAGTGCAATGTTATCTAGTAGTATTTTTCAGGATCGGATCCCCTTCTAAATTCACTACTCTATCTTACTCAAAATGACAACTCTATGAGACCCTAGCGGTAGTATTGGTTTACTAGTGTACGTTGGAACGGTTCATTATGTCATAATTAGGTCTGCTTAGTGCAATGTTATCTAGTCATAATTTTTTGGGATCGGATGCCATTCTAAATTCACTACTATATCTTAGTGCAATGTTATCTAGTAATAATTTTTCAGGATCGAATCCCCTTCTAAATTCACTACTATATCTTAGTGCAATGTTATCTAGTAGTATTTTTCGGGATCGGATCCCCTTCTAAATTCACTACTCTATCTTACTCAAAATGACAACTCTATGAGACCCTAGCGGTAGTATTGGTTTACTAGTGTACGTTGGAACGGTTCATTATGTCATAATTAGGTCTGCTTAGTGCAATGTTATCTAGTAATAATTTTTCGGGATCGGATCCCCTTCTAAATTCTCAATTGCATCAACTGAAAATATATTGTACAACTATCCGAGACTCTATGATATTATATGAATATCAAAATTTCAATCCAAGATTCCCTAAAAAATGAAACTAACCATAGATTAATTACCCTCAACGAAAACTAAATTTTTTGTGCATGTACACGAACGGTTGGCCTTTTTATTTTAAAAAACAAAAAAAAAATAACAATAATAATTTATGCAATTTAATACAATTACCATAATTTTTTAATTAAATGAATTTTAAAAAATTAAAATTAAGTACAAATTTGATAAGATTAAACTTTCTAATTTTATGATTGGAAGATATTAAAAAATTTAATTAATTTTTCTTAAAAACTAAATAAATTTTGAGAATTTAATGAAACAACCAAAATATAATATTAATTTAAATTTATTGATAAAATAAATAAATTAAAAAAAATTCGGTTACCTTTCTTAAATCTAAAAAAAAAACCATGTGTTGACCCTAAATTTGGCCAACTAACACGGAGTCAAATTTTCTTGATGCGGACAAACATGTTGGAAAGAATATGATGACGAAATAATAAAGAACACAAGAGTTTATAGTGGTTCGGCCCCAGAATCTGGTAATAACCTATGTCCACTCGAATTGTTATTGATATAGGATTCAAAGGAGTGATCAAAGAACTAAGGTTCAATGAGTTTCACCAACCTCTGAAGAACAATACAATATATCAAATAGAATCACTCTATTCTCGAATAATTCGAAGGCCAAAAAAGTCCCTTCATTGAGCTATCTTTCTCTATTTAAGGGGGATTACATTAATCTGTTACAGATATTCTTTCCTAAATAATCGGACACTCAGGAAATCATGGGAGTCAATCTCGGGATTGACTAAGATCTTTATAAAAGTATCATGAGACACGCGGAACCTGCGACCATGCTGGTCGCAGGTAAATTTCGACTGCCTTTTGTTTACAATATCTCCACTGGTCGATACCCTAGCAGAACTTCGCCAGGTGTCAGCCACGTGTCCAGAAATCACTTGCCACGTCATTCGTGCCTATTTTTTTGATAACATTTGCCCCCCAAGTTTATTTATTACGAGAAATAAATAAACTTTTGAGGAAACGACCTTTCGGTTACCCCACCATACCTGTCAGAACACTTCGTGCAATCTTGGAAAAAGCAACCTACCCTTGTCTAATCACGACTTTTCGTTTCCCAAGTAACCTTTCGACGGCTATCACCCTTCCCCATGCTTCGAA
Source organism: Humulus lupulus (assembly GCF_963169125.1). Lineage (NCBI taxonomy): Eukaryota > Viridiplantae > Streptophyta > Magnoliopsida > Rosales > Cannabaceae > Humulus > Humulus lupulus. The sequence continues at coordinate 208,956,217 of NC_084794.1, read as the reverse complement.
AAAGGGGAAGCTGATGATTACTTCCTTTTAATGCTTACGGACAAAAATATATATATAGCCTCTTTGAAGTCTCCTTTTTCTTTTTACGCAAGCCATCACTCTTTCAAGAAACCCTAACACCAGAGCCCCTGTTTTCCTTTGAAGACTATCCTTCGGCGTTTCAAGATTCAGTCTGTGAGCGCCTTTACGCTCGAAAAATTTCTCAAATCTCCACAATCTTCATCTTGGTAAGTTTCTGGAATTTTACGCTTTATATTTTTGCCGTGCATGCTTCTGTAGACCGACTGTTGGGTTCATTCGTTTCTAGGCTGAAATGCATGTCAATAGGGGGTTTAATAATTGATACTGAATGTTGTGCAATATTTCTCTGTTACTAGGGAGTTATGAGTTAGTTTGATAGTTAAGATCATGACTTTAGGACGTAAAACCGAAGTAAAAATTTGATTTTTATGCTAGCTAAAAAACCAGGTTTTTCCCACCCGGAAAGGAGTTGAAAAAGCTTTTAAAAAAAAAATTTACTTTCACTTTTGATCTGTTTCTCAAACTGTTCGTGTGAAAAAATTTAGTTTTTTGTTAGAATGCTGCTGTATAAAAGCTTAACTTTTATACTCAACCATCGTTATTCTAAAAAACTTTCAAAATTCTTCATCCTCACCTCCCCATTCTTCTGTTTGCAGACTTTAATGCCAGATTTGTGGGGAGGTGAGCGGCCCATCGACAACGATCTTCTTGCCCAGCTGCTCGAAGGCCAAGAACAACCGATCGACCGAGTTCACGAGATTCCATTTTCACGATCTTCTTCTAGACCTCTTCCATCACCACCTCAAATGGCCCGCTCTAAGTCCTTAGGAAAGAAAAAGACCTGACTCCGAAAACATTCCAAACTCTCCTGCCCAGCCTGATTTACAGGCTAGGGTTACCTCAACCAGTGGTCGAGAAAATTCCGCCCCAGACCCTCGTATCCAAGTCAGGGCCTGCCCTCGGCATCAAAACCTTCCTGATGTCGAGTGGTATCTCTCCCCCACCAGCCAAGTGATTCCTCGGATGCTTGCCAATTATCGCAGGAAGTATCCTCTTACAGGAGTCAATCTCACAATCCCGGCTGCTGACCAAAGAGCTAACCTTCCCGGGGGTGCCTATAGCGCTTGGTCCAGATATCACATAGAGGCGGGGGCTATCCTCCCTCTACATCCTTTCTATCAGGGGGTGGCCAATTATTTTGGTGTCGCCCCTTTTCAAATTACTCCAAATGGATATAGAATGCTGGCCGCACTCTATATCCTGTATAAACTTAAAAAATGGCCAGAACCTACCCCTCATGAGGTCAATTTCCTCTTCGACGTTAAGTCCAACCCCCAACAATATGGAATGGGCTTCTTCCATCTCTGTCACTAGGAAACTAGCCGAACTTTCCTGAGTGACACTACCCATATTTCCAACGTGGGGTAGTACAGTAGGGAGTATTTCCTCACGCCGGACATGACTACGAACAACCTGGCCTTCGCTCGAGGAGGTAAATGCTTTTTTCACTGGTCGCTACTTTTCCTTAATAGATTCTCCTGAACCTTTCTAAAGTAGACTATGCCTTTCAGGTCCATGGTTACGTTCGAACCCAACACCAGACATGGTGTTGAGGTCCAACGCACTGGCCAGGATGGTAGACGCAGAAAAAAGCGTCAAGTCCCTGGTCACTGATGAAAATCTGAGGCTATCTGGCCTCCTGGCTCCTCGCCATGAAACAAGAGAACCTGTGGTAGCAGACGCCACGGCCGAGGGGGATCCCGAGCAGCAACCCCCGACGTCTCCTCCCCGAAGGAGGCCAACGGGGGTTACGATCAGGGAACCCATTAGCGTCCCTTCAGCAGAGAGGCCTTCTGCGCCCCAAGGCAAGGGGAAACAAAAGGCAACAGAGTCTGTCATAGACCTGGATGAATCCTCAGATGAAAATGGTATTGTTATTTTGCTTTTAAATAGCTTGCCAATTCCCTGTCACTTGTTTGACGGGGACGACAATTTTACGTATACTCCAAATCTAGGGCCAGACTTCTTCGTGCCAGATAGTGAGTGTATGACTAATAGAGTCAGTAGTATAGCGACCAGTAGTTGTAGCTCGGGTATTAAACTTTGTGACCTCTTTTCTGTTTTACCAAGAATTTTCATCCACCTTTATCTTATCATCTGCATATTTTTCTTTGTACGCAGAGATGGCTACTCCCAACATTTTCAATCTGTACCAGGCTGAAGAGGAGGTAGAAGTCCCCCTGGTTCGACAAAAGACATCTAGGATGCATAATGGCGAATCGAGCCAAGGACCTTCTGCCAAGAAGGGTCGAACAGAAGATCCTTCCAAGGATGCACCAACTGGACAAGCTTCTGCTCAGCCTTCTGCTCATGCTGAGAAGGAGGCTGCCCCTACTGCCAACCCTCCGTCTGCGGCCCGAAGGGAGCACACCCCGCAAGCAGAGCTTCCTGGGACCAATCTTTCGAACCGCTCCCTGCGATCAGCTAAAGATCGCCTTGCCCATATCTTGAAGCACGACCGTTGCAGGGAGGCAATGGCTGAAGCTGAGAGCATGGGGGTTGACCAGATCCTCAACAGGGCTCTTAACGAAGTGGCCAGTGTAAGTATTTTTCCTCTTGAATTTTACTTCTTTTTTGTAGTATAGTCTAACTTTTATTTCCCTGACTGCAGGCCATGCTGACAATAACTGCCGCTCGCACCCGTGCCCTAGCTACCATCGACCAGGCTCGAGCAAAGGCCGTCGAGGAGTTCCAGGTGAGAGCCACCGAGGAACTTCAGGCTGCAGAAGCCAGGCACGCTGGGGAGTTGGAGGTGGTTACTCAGCAGAAGGATGTTGCGGTGGCAAAGCTGGCAGAGGCTGAGTCTTCTAAGGCAGCTATGAAGAAGCAAAGGGATGAATACCAGGATTCCAGCCGAACCCAATATCGTGAAGTCAAGAGGCTCAAGGAGGAGCTCCTAGATAAGGACAAGGCCATAGCTCTTCTTGAGATCCAGGTGGAGCAGCTGAAGCTTACCAATGCTAACAATCTGAAGAGGTACAAGAATGCGACACTTCGGTGTTTCTACGATTTTTGGAAACACAACTGGGGTGCCAACTTTAACTACCTTCCAGAAGATGCCAGGAATGCTGAGTTGGCCCACTGCACTGCACGATTGGCTGAAGAAGAAGAAAGAGCAAGGGTTCCTACTTCCCCAAGCATCCAGCTGGCCGCTGACGCAGAGGAGGGAGGAGTTGTTGAGAATGCGGCCAATCAGACTGCTGAGCAAGACCCTTCTGCTCCTTAAACTTATTTCTTTCTTTTTTATTTTTCTTCAATTACATGACCCACGGGTCGTGTTGTAAAGACAATTTTTACTTTTAAATTTGCTGCACGGGCAACAAACTTTTCCTTTTACTTTAAACAATTACATCCAAGTAGTGATGCTCGCAGTGTAAAAGAATGCCTTATGATATTATAATATTTTCTTTTTATTATAACATCTGTTTGCATGACCGAACTTAGCATAGTACTTTGGCTTGACTTAACAAAATATAAATTTGGAAAAATACTCTAAGTATCGTAGCATGCTTTCACTTATTTTGTTCATGTGTTTACATACCTTTTGGTATGCTTTGCTATCGATGTACCTTATTGTTGACTGCGTTTTTAGCCAACGACGTGAGAACGTCAAATACGACAAGCCTTCAAGAGAAATAAAAACGACACAGACAGTTTAAACAAGAAAAATAAATAACATAGGAGATTTTTATAGTGGTTCAGCCCCGATTGTCGGTAATAGCCTAATCCACTTAGAGTTGTGATTTATAGATTTGTACTCAAGATCAGATGGACTGAGCCAACTGAGTTTCTTCAGTACAGATGGCAAAAATACAAGAATTCTCTCTCTAGAATACTCATACCCAACTTTCTTTCTCTAGAATACACAGTCCCAATTTTCTCTCTCTAGAAAGAAGAAGCCGAAGAAGACCCTCTCTCATCCCATAAGCTCTCTATTTATAGGCCTGGGATTCTCAACTGATATCCCCTTACGATAGGGATATTTTATTATATTTATTACATTTAAATTACAAAGAAACATTCAAAATTCGAAATGTAACAAACCCCCCATTTGCGGGAAGAATGAGAGATTCCCGCGTATGTTGTTGAAGCTGTCTCTGGGAATCTTGACTTAGTCTCCTCTAGCTAGTTGATCCACCTCCTACTGACCACTCATGCAAGTGTTGGTCAGACGTGCATGGTGGTAGGACATGCATGGTGGTAGGACATGTTTTTCACTCCTCTAACATGGCACTCTCCTCTAGCATGCCATGTTCCTCCTTGAACCAATCTCCTTGGCTTCTCCTCGGACCAAGGTGGTCCGAGGCAACCTCCTTGGCACCTCACCTTGGACAACATTGAGGCAACCTCCTCCATGACATCTCACCTTGGACAAGTTCAAGGCATTCTCCTTTAGCATCTCCCAAACATGTCCGATCGAACATTGTATAGGCTCTCCTTATCAAAATCTAAGTCTCCATCCTCTTG